>NC_056734.1:639161318-639341318 GCF_019279795.1 Protopterus annectens | reverse complement strand
ATATATATATATATATATATATATATATATATATATATATATAATATATATTTAGATATAAATATATTTACACACACACATATATCTACATGTATAAATGTATTTCCTGTACTGTTGATTGACTGTGCTGGATGATATGTTTGTGAAAACATGAAGGTTATGTATATCTGACAAGGCTTAGTGGTAAATCCCTTTGGCTATGGTGTGCAGTGCCATGGGTTTGATCATTGCAGAGGCTGTTTATTTTGTTGCTGGGCAGAACTAGGGCCATTGGATACAGAGTGATTAAGACACTTTTAAGCAGTTGTAAGCGGGTTTGCACGGAGGTAAGCACTGCTAACTTCCGGTTACAGTTTCTTGCATTGATTTAGCTTCTCAATTGCTTAATCTGTGTAGGCATTGCTTACCCCCACACAAACAGGCTTAAACCCTCTTACTGCTGCTTAAAAGTGCTTACTCCCACTTAGCCCCATGCTAATTTCTTTAAAAGAAAAGAAAAAGGGTTGATAGGAAAGTGGTGAAAAAGGGGCACAAAGAGGAAAATACAGTAGGGAAAATGGCTAGGGATGTGCAGGAAGGGTGGAGGGAAGGTCCATAGTTGCCCATTTCTTCTATACCAACAGCTGTGCATATACACTGAATTTGGGGATAGATTTGGGCACTCAAACCCCTGAGAGAGGGATGAGGACAACAATAATATGTTGTGAAGCCAATTAGACCAGACTGCATGTGTCCAGTGGACACATGTGCGAAATGGACAGCTATGTATGGGCAAGATTTTTTTCTTGGGTGCAGATTGCCTTTTTTTTTTTTTTCAGGGGAGAGTGGGAGGCTGGGGAGGGATAGTAGGTATATTTGGGGAGGAAGGTTGGGTAGTTAACAAACAAGACAAACAAGATGCATACAGGGGTGGTATATGACATATATGGGGGGTAAACATCTTGATGGGGAGGTGTGCTGGGAAATTATAAGTCCATGAGCCCCTTAGTGGAAACAATGGGACTAAGGTTCCCCCCATGGGCAGTCACCACTGCACCTTCACAGCCCTAAAGGTGGCTGTACTCAGAGTTGAGTCAGAGAGTCAGGCCGACCCTCTAGTCATGACATGTGGCCCTCAAGCTGGAATAGCAGATCTCTGAACTTCTAGTTGAGTTCACTATGCACCACGACCCGGACATGGTGATGAGTAACAGGTTCCTATCCGCACCCGCTCTCAGGGTGGGGCGAGCCCCATCCCCTGAGGTAGTTCCACCCAAAGATGGTGCAGGACCACCAGACAAGGAGGTCGTGGTTTGGGCCCCAGATGTTCTGGTGCCCGGTGCCACAGCCAGCTGAGCTGGGACAGGTGGGTCCACTGGGACCTGCATTCCCATACATGCTACGGTGTTTATGTTTTATCAACATATGTGGGTTAGTAATAGTCAACACATTCCAGGTACATAAATGGCACCATGCCACCAATGTGAGAGTATTTCAACATAGCACATGCATAGAAACAGATTTAAATAATTATCAAACAATATGACATATGTCCCAAAATTACAGTTACGTCAGCACATACCAATTGAGTTGGGTATTTAGTTTATTGTTGCAGATATGGTGAGGGTAGATTCTTGTAGTTTGCATTACTTTCCTAGACAGTGCTGTTATCTGTACATTCCAAGTATTAGTACACTACCCTATTGCCTTATTTTGAACAGTGGTATGGCTGTCGACAACTATATACATGAACTGGTTTTACCTGCAGTACACACCTCTTACCTGGTATACCTGTGGAGGAATTGTTTGTTAACAATAACTGTTTCTTCACATACTCCCAGATTCCAGGTTGATGTTATGCATATACCTGTCCATCTCTTTCTGCACAGACTCTGGGCATGTCTTGACCACATGCAGGTGAACCGGGACATAGTTAGACTATTGCCTTCTTAAACCCTCAGTGACTTACAGCACTCTTATTCAGGACTTCCTAGACAGTTATATTATTTAGCACAGTGTGGGTAATAATGATGAGTGATACCTTATTATTCAGAGCAATTGAAACACTCACAATGCCATGCAATACCAGAGTAAACGGTACCAGTACAGGGTATCAATCTTTTATTTCTAGGCACAGTGTTGGTATCTGATGGACCTGTGGGGACAATGTTTGTTAGCACTGCCTGAATGTTACCACACAGATTACCAGATTCCACATTAGTATTATGCACATACATCTCACTCTGTTACTGTACACACTGTGGTTACAGCTTGACAACATGGGGGTGTAGATGGGACATACTTGGCTTATTGCTCTCATAACAATTTGGGAGTTGCTAGAGTGATAGGTTTGTTCTTACAGATCAGTTGTATTTCTTGTTTGTTGCTTTAACATCTGGGATCATCCCACAGATTTCCCAGGGGGACAGGGTGACAGGCAGCAGATATGGGCCAATATACTGGACATTCTGGCCATATCTGTACAGTTGTGGGGTATGATTCTGTATGCAGCCTACTACCACTCCCTGGATTCAGACCATGGCTGTGTCTGCTCCAAATAAAACACTGTCCGTCACAGTTGTGTGTGTTATATATATATTGCTGTATATCTCTTATCTGATTTCTATGTATAATTATCCTGTGGTTTTACATTCTGACCTTGTATTACAACACTCTTATATAGGATTTCCTAGACAGTTATATTATGTAGCACAGTGTGGGTGACAGTGATGAGTGATACCTCATTATTCAGAGCAAATGCAACAATAACAATGCCATACAATACCAGAGTAAACAGTACCAGTACAGGGTATCAATCTTTTATTTCTAGGCACAGTGTTCATATCTGATGGACCTGTGGGAGCAATGTTTGTTAGCACTACCTGAATGTTGCCAGACAAATTATCAGATTCCACATTAGTACTACGCACATACATCTCAATCTGTTACTGTACACACTGTGGTCACAGCTTGACAACATAGGGGTGTAGATGGGACATACTTGGCTTATTACTCTAATAACATTTTGGGGAGTTGCTAGAGTGACAGGTTTGCTCTTATAGATGTGTGACAATCAGTTGTATTTCTTGGTTGCTGTCTAAACATCTGGGATAATCCCACTGATTTCCCAGGGGGACATGTTGACAGACAGCAGACATGGCCGATTTACTGGACATTCTGGACATATCTGTACAGTTGTGGGGTATGATTCTGTATGTAGCCTACTACCACTCCCAGGATTTGAACCATGACTATGTGTGCTAAAAATACAACAGTTCACGTCTCAGTTGTGTGTGCTATTTGGATTTTGTTGTCTGTATTTTCACTGTTTTCTGTCTATGTCTCTCTCAGTTGTACTATATGACCTCTTGGGATTACACCAGTCATATACAGACATCCCTTCACATTTTATTTATGTTGCACAGTGTGGGTAACAGTGCTTAATACAACAGTACTATTAAGTGATTGCAAATCTACATTACCATATGATACCAGAGTAAGCACATGCAGTCCAGCAGTTAGACCTTTATTGTTAGGCTATTATGCTTTTATTTACATACAACCTATATGAGACTCTTCCTGCCATATTCTTTGGTGTATGCAGTACTTGCCTTAAACAATACAGGTTTTATACAGGCAATTAACTTACTACTACTTTTAGATTTATTTCCTGTGACAGTACATGCATGAGTATTACTAACCTGCCTTACGTCGCAACTGCTCCAAGCGACATCCATGGGCCTTCTGGTTCACAGCCCACTCACTTGCCACTGTGAAGGACATAAGTGGAATATTTAGCCATACCTATCCATAATATACATGAGCTGGCAATTATTACACAGGTAGTGGAGTGATACTTACACATGGCTGGGACCTCCCCTGTCCTCCTAGCGTCTTGGATCCACTGATCCAAGAGATCCCCCTTTTACCGCTTCAAGTCGGTGTAGTGATGCCTGACCTGCTCACCAGTTTGGGGTATGCCAGTGGCACTGGTGAGGTCACGGGCAAGACATTCCCAGGCTTCCACTTTATATTGGGAACCCTGCTACTTGCCCTGCAGCAGTCTCTGCTTATGTTCTTTCACAAGGAGTCCTGCCATGACTCTGGACTCCTGGATACCCCAGCACTGCGCCAGAAAGTGCACACACTCTCCCATTCCAGACATAGTGCCTACAAGGGGAAGCTGCAACCAGTTATGAGATGTATTCCCACCTGTTGAGATTAAATACGGCCGATTTACCACACTTTGCAATGATTGTATGGTTTTGAAAAGGCTAAGCTATGGGCAAACCTGCTTACCTAAGGTTGGCATTGCTTAAAGGGGTATTCCAATGGGAAAATTGAGTTAGCTGGCCTACACATTGCTTACACCTAGTAAGCTGGGCTGTGCAATGTTTAGTGTTGCTTAATTTTTAATTTGCATACTATTTGCTTTTTGGCATTGCTTTATTATTCATTACATGTTATATATGTGTTTGGTATCCTTGATTCATGTGTATGTACACTGTATGGGGTCCTTGTGTTTATTAGCGCATATCAACACTTTATTACAATGACACCTCACATCTGGCCTTAATGCAATACTCCAGTTCACATATTTATGTTATGTAGTAGGTTATACCACATAAGACTGTATATAGATTCCTTTCACATATTCAGTTTGAATTTCCTCTAGTGAGAATTTGTTTGGTGAAACCGCAGTCTTATGTACTGCTATAATGGCTTAGTAGTTAACTGCTGTGACTATAGTGTACAAGGTCTTGGGTACAAGTCCTACAAAGGATGTTTATTTTGTTTCTGGCTAGGACAGAGGCTGTTGCATACAGAGTGAATAAGGCACTTTTAAGAAATTGTAAGTGGGTTTGCGTGGGTTTGCACAAGGATAAGCTATGCTAACCTCTGGTTAAATATGTTTACAGAGAGTTAGCTTCAATATTGCTTAACCTGTGTGTGCATTGCTTACCCCCTTGCAAATGGGCTTAAACTCACTTACTAGTGCTTAAGTATACTTACTCCCACTTACTGCTGCTTAATAGTGCTTACACTTGCTTACTAGTGCTTACTCCCACTTACCACTGCACTAATTTAGACAGTAATGTCTAATGGTTCTTGGGAAGGTGGTGGATTTGGAAACTGTATGGAGTTATCATTCATTACACATTTTACCTTCCATTTGTATCCCTGATTCCTGTGTACATATACTGTATGGGGCACGTGTGATTATCTGTGGACTTTGCAACATTATGACACTGACACCTCACATCTGCATTTAATGCAGTACGCTAGTTCACAAATATATGTTATTTAGTAGGTTATGCAACTAAAAATATTGGTCATAAAGTGATTTGACATGGAAAATGGAATGTACTGGAGTGGGACTCAAACCGGGAATGACTTCTCATAAGGCGAATGCCCTGCCCACCACACCATCGCTGTACTGCTTCATTTGCATATATCTTGCTTTTTATCCTCTTGTGCCATTTAAGCTGCATTAACCGTAGCTAAGCAATGGGCAAACCTGCGCACCTATGGTTAAATTTAATCTGTTTTATAAAAAAAAAATCTTTATATTTGTTGTTTTAACTATTGCTCTTGTAAATGTGGGGGGATGTTGCTGGGGTTATGCGCACACCTATGAGCGGTCTGCTATTTCTTTTATGACTAGTCTGCAGTTCTTCATTGCAGGGGCATGTATATTCTGAAAGCTCTGCTCTTAGACACGCCCCCTGCACTCTTACATGCTCCATGTAAGATTAGGAGGTCATGCAGCGCACCTTCATTAATATGCATGGCGCACTGCCGTCCTGCTCCTAAACATCCGCTTCTGCGCAGGACTACGGTAGTCCTGAACGAAAATATAGTGAATCCAGAGGTTTTTTTTTTTGTGTGTGTGTGTGTGTGTGTGTGTGTTTGTTTATTAACAGTGATCTTTACCATTTTATGAATTAATTGCTGTAATGACATTTTATTGGTTAAATTAGGAGGCTTGCCTGTGACATGTTCATTAAGTTGTTTTAAAAGAAGGAAACAGTTGTAAATGATTTGATTCTGATGAAGTTTTGTACAAATAAAGACAAAAGTGCTAAATAAGGTCTTTTTGTGCTTTTAACTTTAGTTTTAAGTAGTTATTTAAATTAAAGTTGGAGCCGTGAAGTTTATTTTCTGTTTTGTACTGAGAGTAGTGGCACAACAGCAGTCAAACAGGTTTGTTGATTCAGTTTAGTTCATTGTGTGCTGGATTTTATTTAAATACTTCTCTGAATGCAAAACTGTAGTCCAAATGCTTTTGTTATCAAGCTTACAACAGTCTCAAGACTGAGATGGCAGACTGCTCATGTACAAAATACCAGGGTGGGTTAGTTAATTACTACAGCTGGTAGTTACAATTAACTACAACAATCTCAGAAAAATACTTAGGTCCAGCAGGAAAATCAGAATAAAGGCATATTATAAAAATGTTTTAAGTTAAATGCTTTAACTTCAGATAAAGAGCAAAAAACACAAATTAATTTAAGTGGTAAGATAAGTGAAATTATAAATGTATGTAAAATGTACTTCTCTGAAAGCAAAAAAAAAATGGTTTCTCTATTACTGTAAAGATTTGATAGTCACACCACTTAAACACACCTACAACTTTAGCCACACAACCAATATCACAGTATCATGCCCTCCATTTGGAAATTAGCCTTTGTCAGACCTGTACCAAAAAATCACAAATTATCCTTAGTCTCCCAATTTTGCCCAGTCTCAATATTTCCAACCCTTGGTAAAATCATTGAAACATCATTTGCAGCCAACTCTTCACTTACATTGACAAATATCACATACTTTCTCAGAAACAGCATTCCTTTTGGTTGGGTAGAGGTACTATGCCGGCTCTCTGGACATGTGCTGATTACAGCCTCCCTAACACAAATAAAAGTAACCTCACTGGGGCAATGCTCATTTACCCTAGCCTTTGATCTGATTGACAACTCCATCCTACTACTCTGCTTACAACACATTGATGAATCTTTCCAAATGATGCAATGATTTCTTGACAAACTAAACATTCACAGCTAATACTGGGCCTCACTTATTGGGTACATCCTTCCTTCTTTTAGGGGTTCCCCAAGAATCAATTCTTGCACCAAAGCCATTCTCCATTTTTATAAATAAATTGCCCTTTGACCCATCTGCTCATTTACAACTCTCTTTTTATGCTGATGTCAATGTTATCTGTAGATCCTGCCTTTCTCATGAAATCTTCTAAAATCAACTTCAAGCTGACCTTCTATAGATAAACAATTAGCTTTGCTTTAAAAAGCTACTTCTTAACCCTAAAAAAGTCTTTTTTTTTTTTACAGAGAACTGTCTCTGTAAAACCCCCAAGCCCTTTCCATATCAAAGCCCTAGACAACTACCTAACTGAATCCACCAGATTATTTAGACACCTTAGCATTTGGTTTAACCAGTCACTCACCTTTCAAGACCACATTCAGAAAGTCACATCCAAAGTTGATTAGATTACCTTCTATTCTGGGGCCAAAAGATATCTCATTTCCTCTCATAACATACTCAAGCAGCCTTAGAAAAAGGTGTCCTAGTTGCATAAGAAGAATATGGCCTACTCCTATTTAACAATGCCTTACAAAAACACTGCCAGCTTGCAATCCCTTGTAAATAAAATCTGTTGTTTCATCACCACTTCCCCTTGGCATGATTGATTAAGAATAGATACAAGTTAATATTTAGCGAAATCTTAGCCAGTTTATAGAGAAATTGAAGGTAAGTTAATATAATACAAAAAGAAATTGAGGAAAATAAAACTTATGGTATATTTAGAGAAAAAGCCAGGGGACAGCAACTGACAGAAAAAAAGAAGTGAGTGTAGAAGGGAGAATAGGGTGGTGTAAGGTATGACAATGTACTTTTTCTCGTTTACTGGTACAGTATGTCTGTTTTTGAGCAAGAACAGAGCCAGATTTTGGCTAGGAGGTCTTTCAAAATGATTTTGAAGGATGGGAGGGAGGGTATTAACCTGTTGGATACAGGTAAGGAATTTCAGGCCTTAGCAGCATGGTACAAGTATAGACAATGCTCATTAGTTAGGGTTGTAGACGGGAGTTTGTAGTCATTTGATCATAATGACTGACTGGGAACATAGTTGTGTAAAATGATATTTAATGCCAAACAGGCAGATGGTTGGTGGATAATTCTATAGGTGGGTAAGAAGCTGTGTATAGCTTAGTTAATGGGGTGGGTTCTGAAATGGATATTTGCTGTAAATTTAGCAACTTTGTAATAGCATTGGACGCGTTTTGATTTTGGTGACGTTTGGAGGTTAATAAGGATGGGATTACCATAAAGAAGTGTGATGAGATAAATAGAGGCAAGTTTAGTTTTAGTTGCATTGGTGAGTTTTAGGCTCTGTAAAGCATCTCTAGTTTTTGATTTTTTTAATTCAGTTTTGTATATGCAGGTCGAACTTATGATTATCATTCACTATCATCCCGAACAATTTGCTATGGGAAGTGGTTTACTGGTTGCATTATCAAGAAAGAAGACTTTACATTTTGTTTTTTTCATGAGGGAAGGATTTAGGAAAACAAGAAGTAGTTTTTTTTTGGGGGGGTGAGCATGAGCTCTGAGTTACAAAGCCATGTTTCAGTGGCTGTCAAAGCTTCATAAACAATTTCTTGGAGGTGTGCCATGTTGTTAGATGTTGCAAATATGTCTGGGGTCATCTGCATACTGTATTAGTGAGGTCTGCTCTATGGATGTGTGGAGAATAAGTGGGTGGGACCAAGGACAGAGCCTTGTGGTACACTGGTGGTCACTGTGAGGTTTGGAGAGAGGATGTTGTGCCATTGTACTGACTGATACCTATTGGAAAGGTATCTTTTGAACCATACAAGAATTGGATGAAATAGACCTAGTGTAGACCTTTGAAATAAAAGTTTGCTGTGACAAACTGTGGCAAAAGCTTTAGGCAAGTCTAGAAATAAGAAAGAGACAGGTTGCCTTTATCTCTAACTTTATTGAAAGTATCTCTATAAGTTAGAACTGCAGTGTTAGTACTATAAGAAGGACAGAAACCATGCTGTTTAGGGTACGGGATTTCTTCCGATGGGAGAAGGTTTAGCAGTTGTTTTTGAATAGATTTTCAAGTATTTTGGAAAGGGGGATAAGATGGATATAGGTCTAATGTTAGTTGTATCTGTTGAAAATCCTCCGTTCTGCTGACAATTAATGTGTGGCTTTTTCCAGAGAGTAGGAACATGGGATTCTTGGACTGGCCTAGTTATAAGGATTGAAACATGATTGGCAATGCTATTGGCTGCTATTTTAAGGTAATCACTTGGAAGGTCATCATCTGAAGTAGAGCATGGCTTGAATTTGTTTAATAGTAGTTTTATATAGGATGTGGGCACATGTTTGTAGGTGAAAGAAGATGTGGTGATACATGGCTGTTGGGTAGGGTTGGGATTAGATGTTGGAGAATCCTTGGTTAGAGATGTTATACTGTCTATGAAATAAGAGTGGAATTGTATTGTAATTTTGAGTGGTGAGTTACTGGGAAAGGGGTTAGGGATGGAGTTTTGTCTGGGATGCAAGGTTTCTTTAATGGCAGTTCAGAATTTTTTAGGGTTGTGTTTACCATTATTCTGAAAGTTATTACAGTATAGTTTTTTTGCTTTCATTTATTTGCTTTTTAGTACAATTGTAAAGCATTCTGAAGTTTTCAAGATATTGTGGTGTTTTATATTTTTGAGATTCTTTTCATGCTTTTTCTCTATCCTGCGTTAGCATTCCATTATTTTTGGATAGCAAAATGCATTATTTGTTTATACTCTTTTCCTTCTAGGAGGTGCATGGCTATTTAGGATATTCAGGAAAGTTGTACTGAATTCATTTACAGCATCATCTTAGTACATGATTTTTAGGACATTCCAGTTAATAGATGACAGAGCGGTAATGCACATTTCTGGGTTAAACATGGAAAAGTTGTGTGTTGTTTTATAAACATGCTGTTTAAGTAGATGGGTGAGATGTCTGATTGTACAGACTGGAAGATGATCACAGACCGAGTCTGACATTGTACCTGTGATAGTGTATTTGCTAGAGTCTGATTCTACAATGTAGTCTAATAGGGAATTTGATGTCTTGCTTTAATGTGTGGGGCTACTAACTAGTGGTGTGTAATTGTATAAGTTCATGCTAGATGAAGGGAGTTAGAGTTTATGTCCAACTAATTGATACTCACATCAGAATTTTTTCTTGTGGAATTTTTATGGATATCAAATGTAAGATATCTTCCAGTATAGCTGTATTATCTCCAGGCAGAGTGTAAATGACAGTAATAAATATTTGTTTATAACTGTTTATCAATTTAGCAGTTACATCTGATCCTCATCATTAATGTATGATATCCAAAACCTTTACGTCTCAGACATTTGGGATACTTCAATGATAAATGAAAATCAAGTGTCTTTTTCCAGCCAGAAACACCTGAGAAACCCCTCATTTTTTGTTCACTGCAGTGCAGATTCTGTTCAGGTAGCACTGGGTCTTAGTCAAGCATGTCTTGTAACAGAAATACCAAATTGGGGAGGGGGAAACACTGCATAAAGAAGCCACGCTCTGCTCCTGCATGACTGATAACTACAAGTGTGACTAGGTTTGGCTGTAGCATTCCCATATCATGCCTGGCATACATTAAGATCCTATTAGAATTCATGACATGTCACTGTTTTATCTTTTCTGAGGCCTTTCATTATTTCTCCCTAGGAACAGTGTCTTATTAAAAAACATTGGTTTGCCATTTTCATACTCACCCTTCCATTATTGGGGCAACTATGAAGAGCCCAAGCACTGCCAGCTGTTGACTAATCTACCTGTCAGTTGCTCCTGTAAAAGGAAGACGTATCATAGTACATTTCTTTTGGTAAATCTTACCAATGGTGTATAGGTAATTCTTTCCAGCATCTGTGCTGTACACAGCTCTTTGTACCACTACACCAGGTAAAGGACATGTAACAGTGACATAAGTTAACATTAAAACACACACTAAGCTCATCTACTGAGACAGGTACTCATCAATGTTATCATCAACATCAACCCCCTTTTTCCAATTTTCTATATGGGGTCAGGGTGTTGTCTTAACTGCCACCATCTCTCTTGATTCAATGCCACTCTCCTGTCTTTTTTGACACACATGCCTGACTGTCACATATCTTCTCTTTCACAATCCATCCATCTCTTTGTCGAATACCCTTATTTCCTCTTACTTTCTTCCTGTCTGTCTCAAATATTCTTCACTAGACTGTCTTCTGCTTTTCTGCACGTGCCCAAACCACCATAATCTGTTGTCTTTGATATTCTGTGCAATTGGAGCTACTTTGGCTTCTGCTCTTATGTCCTCATTGTAGAGCAGAGTGTGTGTTGTGACTTTAAGAAGCATTTCAAAGTGAGGGCACTTGTGTATAAATACAGCACTTGCAGGCAGCAGTGCCATTTTGAGTGAACAACCAGAGTGTTAACATGTATGAGAGCAGTAGTCAGTCTGTTTATAAGTTTATTTAAGTTTAAGTTACTAAGCCTCAATCCTGATGTGTTTGTATGTAATAAACCTGATTGACCTGAACCCACAATTGTTCATCTGTTTTATCCTGACTGGACGAGAGACACTTATTTCTTTGTCTATCCCACAGTGTGCATCCTACCACCCTTCTCAGGCACTTCATTTCCATCACCTCCAGCTTCCTCATCTGCTCTACCTTTACTGACCATGTTTCTGTACCATACAGTAGTACTGGTCTCACCACTATTTTGTACACCTTATTTTTTCAGATTCTTTGGCATTTGGTTGCATCCCCTCTGATTCTAGCTTTGAACTCTTCATTCAGACTTCCAGTTGACTCAACCACCCCTCCCAGATACTCAAATCTATTAACATGTTCCACTATCTTTCCTTCTAGCTCAGTTCTCAGCTTCTTCTGATTTCCCCAATTTTCTACCATTAACACTGTCTTATCTGTACTCAGTTTCATCCCATGTGCCTAGAGTTTTGCATTCTGTTCCCTTATCCTTTAATAAAGTTCTTGCTCAGAGTCTGCCTGTAATGCCACATCATCTGCATACGGCAACTTTGTTTTCCTGTCTCCTCCAGCATATTAACTAATGTAATCCATCACCAGTATAAACAGCAGTGGACTCAGAGATGAACTCTGATGCACACCCACTTCCACTGGGAACCCCTTATTGAAACTGAGCACTGTTCATACTTCAGTTATTGTCTCCTTGTATATAGCCTGTACTCATTATACTAATGTTTCTGAGACTTTGAACTACTGCAAGACTGCCCAAATCAGCTTTTTGGGATCTTTCCATATGCTTTCTGCATGACTAGGAATGCCCAATTGGACTATTTCCTCATCTCTTCCTTCTTCTCAACTATCAGTCTCACTGCAAATATTGGATTGGTTGCACTGCATCCTGATCTGAATCCAAACTGCTCATCTCCCATCTTACTTTCTACTACTCTGCGTAGTTTATCAATCACCCTCGCCAGAACATTCATTCAATGTGATGAGTTTGATAACTGTACTGCCCACAGTTGTGGATGTCCCCTTTGTTCTTGTACACTGGCACAGGTATGTTTTTTCTCCAGTCATCTGGCATACGGCTTTCTCTCCACACTGTTTTCAGTGCCCTCAGGAGCCATTAATCCTCTATCTCAACCAACATCTTTATCATATCTTCTGTAACCTCATCTGAGCCTGCTGCTTTTCTTGACTTTCCTTAGAGTTCTTACTTCTTTTAGGGTGGACTCATCTTCTTTTCTCATTGCAGATGGGGCAGTACAGATTCTGTGGGGATTTCTTCATTCAGAAGCTGCTGGAAGTACTCCTTCCATCTGCCTTTGATGTCCTGTGGACTGGTGAGCAGGTTGTTGCTGGCATCCCTTACGAAGAGCACCTGACTATCTTCTTTATCTTTTTGTCATTGCCTTGCAACCTGATATAGTTTCTTTTTGCCAGCTACTGAGTCACTTTCTAGAAGCTGGTAGATTGACTCTGATACCCTGTTCTTTGCTATTGCAACTCCTTTCTTAGCGTCTTTGTTAGCCAACCAGTATTCCTTCCTAGCCTGGTCCTTCTTTTCTATCTCCCATTTTTTCATGCACTCCTTATTTCTTTTGATGTAATTTTCTGATGCTTTCCATCCTAGAATTGTTGTTTGTTCATACCACCACGCTAAGTGTAAGATTAGCAACCTCACAATATATAGAAATAAGTCAAATAAAGCAGTTGTGCTTAAAATATACAAAACCATTGTTAGTTAACAAAATTTTCCTTGACACATAGTCTTCTCTTTGGTCTTGTTTTCTCAGAGATTGCTGCTTGCAGCATGTCTTGACTATCACTCCTACTATCCCCAAAATCACATGCCTCACTACCTTCATAAGTGAGACTCCGTGCACCAATAATGACAAAAAAAAAAAAATGATGGAGAGTTAGTCATAGCCATTATAGGGAATTTCTTAAATGAGCATAGTGGTCAAAAACGTGGCACAACATTTGTTTTATATTGTGCTTTCATCTTAAATGCAGTGCTAATGTCTAATGTCTCTGCATCTAAGAAGCATTCTCCCCAAAATTGCCTGATGGATAGAGATAATGGAAATAATTTTGTTGTTCATTAAGGCTTCTCCTGTGTTGAATAAGAATGTGGATCTTAATCTAATTTTCCTTAACAGGCTAGTGTCTCTGTTCAAACAGAACAGGAGTATATAACTGGAATTTTTGCCCCTAGAATTATTGGGCAGTGCACAGATACTTTTTAAAGCCTCAGTTTGGTTTGTATTATTAACCATCATCAAAACAGCCTTCAGCCCTTTTTTGTTCTGTAGTCCTGTAGCAAAATTTTATGCTTTAAAAAGATAAAAATGTATTTCCTATAGTAACTCCTTATCTTAATTATGGTGGTGTAGTTATACATGAAAAATAGAAATCAATTTGTAGGAAAAAAAATACACCATACAATGAAGACAATTAGTTATTTTTTTCTTATGAGGGATAGAGGCTGCACCACTTTTAATACCCTTAGGTCTGTGGGAAGCTACATATTTCTTTATAGATTCAATAGGAAAGATTGTTACTAGTCTTTATACAGTTTGACAATGGTATGACTGCTGTAATAGCTACTACTGCTCAGAATCCTCACCACAGATCTGGGTCAACAATTTTTTTCAGTATAGGTGAGCATGTCTGATCCTACCACCTGCCTGATTGACTTCCTTATTGAGCTAAGGGCCCATCTTGAGTGCATTGAGAAAACAGCATATTAGGAATGCATTGTCTATTCAAGTGGAGCTGTTTAGCAAGGAGTAACATTAAAAGATTCATTACTGTTTGATGTATGGTACAAAAACATGAATATCTGAGTGCAGTGTCAGCAATCAGGGTTTGAACTGTGGCTATAAACTTTTAAAGATGGAGCAGGTAGATGAGTCCACATGGCTTGTGATCAGACATCCTTCCAAGGGAGAAACTAGCAGTAAATTTCCACAGCTTGAGCAATACCTGCAGATAACTGTGGGTCAATAACAAGTCAAGGGACACAATAGAATGTACAAGACTCGCCGGGCAGTATACTGCATTCTGGTCAGGATGTGAGTCTAAGAAAGCATGTAACCCAATATGGCATGGTACTGTCTGTATTCATTCTACAAAAGGGAGAGGGCATATAGGTAAAAAATGTAGCTTTGCACATCTGATTGATGCTTATCCCCAGCTTATGCCTCACATCCTCCAAGCGCTGTCTTTCAGGATTGATGAAACAAATGAGCTATTAATTAAGGAAAAGAGAGGTTTAGGTTGGATGGTCAAGCAGTTTGCTGTGTGAATGATGTTTAAAGAGATGAATACACTTACAATTACATTCAACTTAATCTGCATTTTTTTTTTTAATTTTAACAAATCATTCCTTCTATCACTTCTTTTAACTTGTTTAGTTGTGAAGGAACACTGTTTTTGAAATTGATACAGAAACTTTAACTGGTGATATTTACCAGTCTGGAATAACCTCCTGATATCAAAAATATACAGTGTACTACAGATCCCGTACGACTGTGATGATTTCTTCATCTGAGTAGCTATTTATCTCTACCATATCTATTTTGAGGTATAACACCGTCTTTAAACTTGATTTACCTTTCACTTGATGTGTCTATACTTGAAGTTACATGTCTATTTTAAGACATGATTTACCCCTTCACAAGTGTTACTGAATTTGCAATTTCATATGATGATTTTGATGTTGCTTAGCTAACCTAAAACCAGAGAACACGGACAACATAATGGCTGCACCATTACTTAAAAAGGTACTCAGATTTTACCTCTTCCATTTTGTGAGGTTGATTGGTGATATCTTCAATTAAAACTTACAGATTTTGCATTACATCTTTGGTAATACACTTATATTTCTGCATCATTTTTCTGACTATCATTTTTAACTTAAGTTTCTAAATAGAATCCCACAATCCTATTGCAAGTTGTTGTTGTATCTTTCGGCTTTTCCTGGTTACGGGTCACCACATCGGAACTCCAGACCACTAATGATTGGCAGTAGATTTTTATGTACCGAGTTGCCAGCCCTGACGTACAACCTTCAATGAAGGTACACCCATTCACGCATGTCCCCACACAGAAGATGCTTTAGCTGAGAATCGAACAGGACAACGTCTTATTATGAGGCGACAATGCTACCGCAGCACCACCACCGCGGTCAATCCTATTGCAAGTGCAACTATTATTTAATTTTCAAATCTTATCAAAATTAGGTGCCCAGTTTTTCAAAGAGGTTTGCCTACTTTTTAAGAGCCTTTGTAGATTTGTAATTTTCAATGTCTGCTAAAATACAAATGGCAATCATAGACCCCTTTGATGCTAATGCTAACATGTAAAAAATCTGATAACAACCCCCCAAAAAAGTACTGTTTTTCTTTTTACATGTTCTCATAAATAAGGCTATTCTACTATCACAATACGATGAATAACCTATAACAGAAGCTAATAAATTAGCCACCATAAACTTAAAAACAAATGTATAATAAGCTAATAAATATCTACATAATATAGTATAACATCCATTCAAAGCAAAGTTTAAAATAATTATTGGAAGTACTTAATATAGATGAAAACTAACAGCATCAGAATTACCCATTCTAAAGACTTAAACATTTCCTGTGATATAAATAGGACTTGCTGGAGAGACAGGTGTGTATCCCAGAGACTATGCCATCTCTGTAACAGGCTCCCATCCATGTGAAGCAGAGTTCTTCCCAAACCCAGTTCAAGTGTGACTTGGACAATTGGATGGGGAACAGGATATTCATCTCTGGCTTGGCACATATGTCTCTAATGGACACAGGCAACCTCTAAATGGTTCATCTCCCAGGTAACTGCTTGCAAATGTTTCACCTCCCAAGGCCGTGCTTACAGGTATAAAGGGTGCCAGAACTTGTGAGAGATTTGTGATGCATGGCTAGGGTTAAAAAGGCCTTTGTGGTCATTAGCCTAGTACACACCTATGAACCTATGTAAAACAAGTATTTCTCTCTGCTTCTGTTTGCAGTCTCCATATTACTTCTCAACCTCTTGGCTCAAGATATCTGGAAAAAGGCAAAATAATGGAGGTGCAACTCCCAGAAAGAGGGGCAGATTTTTAAATATTGCTCTTATAAATTTACAGACTCACTAGAATAGCAGGTTTTGAGTTGACATGTATTTTCTGAAGGATAGGAGTCAGAATGTCAAATGCCTGTCATTATTTTATGACTTTATTCCTCAACGGTTGGATTGTTTGTCACAAAATCATGCATTTTATGAGACAGACCAAAAATACAAGGCAGAAACTGGACATTCCATGAACATCTGGACAGTTAAGAGGTATGACCTCCAGAAATATAACTTTAGCTGTTTTTGAACTCACATAAACACAATGATACATAGGCAAGGCATCTGAATGTGATGTTAGTGTCCTGTGTTTGAGAACAGATTGGGATTGCTGATAAAGAACTGCTGTGAGAAATGCATGGCAATCTACTGCTGTATCTCCACCATGAAAACTTTGTGGATGGTTTAGATAACTATTCCAGGCAACAACTCACTCATAATAGAATACATCCTACACTGGACAAATGACAATCTACCTCAGGAAACAATCCTACTAGGAGACCTTAACACTGACTGGGCAGCCTGTAACTCCAGCAGCCCCTCAACACATATCAATCTATATGGGTTATCTCAACTAATTGAAGAACCAACTAGAATAGATGAGAAAACAAAGAGAGAACCCATACTAGACTGGACACTAACCAACTATCCCAAACAAAACTACACAGTAGGCTGTCTCCCAGAAGTGATCATCTCCCCACCTTCCTACTCCATAAACACTCCAATCACCCCAAACCAGTAGTCTACAAATTCATACGAGATGACCTTAACCTTACTCCACAATACCTAAATACTGTCCTAAGTCACTGCAACTGGGAACCACTACGGACACTTTGGTTAGACCAGGCAGTAGACTACTTCAATACTACCTTCTCTAACATCCTTAACAGTCTAGCTACCAGCAGAAAGATCAGAGTTAACGCCAACTACGCACCCTGGCTAAATAGGAACACCAGAGCCTTACTAAAAGCTAGAGATAAAGCCTGGAAAATCTGGAAAACTGACAAAACCCCTAGGTCCAGGCAATACTATCAACAACCTAGAAACAAGGCCAAGGCTGAATCCAAAGTAAACAAACAAAACTATTTTCTTAGTACCCAAAGGAAATATTCAAATACTCCACAAAAATTCTGGCATGCCATTAACTTCCTACTAAAGCCAGGCCAAACCACAACTCCAGCACCCAGATCTACTAACAATGCCCTAAACATAGCTTCTCAATTTAATAACCATTTTACTAAATCCATCTTATCCCTGTCCAGTCAAATAACCAAAAACAGTCTACCTCAATCACAACCTAACCTATCCCATATCATCCCCTCTTTTAGCCTATCACCAGTGCCCACCTAAACTATCAAAAAACTCCTCCTAAAACTAAAGCCAACCACACTGGCAGCTGATAACATACCTGCTGTATACCTAAAAATGTCTAGTGACTCCCTATCATATCTTGTCTCCATCCTTATCAACTGCTCCATACTACAATCCTACATACCCAAACTCTGGAAAGTATCTCACATCATTCCTCTCCATAAAGGAGGTAATTCTTACAAATTCTCCAACTACCGACCTATTGCCATCCTTTGCCCCTTATCCAAAATTCTTGAGAAATGCATCCACTTGCAAGTGATGACATTTCTTAACACACACAATCTACTATCTAACACACAACACGGTTTCCGTCCACATCACAGCACTACCACAGCCCTTCTATCCTTCACTAATTATATAAACCTTCACAGGAATGATAACAATATGTATCAGCCATTTTCCTAGACCTCTCAAAAGCATTTGATATGGTCACCAACTCCATTCTACTAGACTCGCTAACATCATTATCCTTCACCTCCTCTACTATATCCTGGTTCAGAAGCTACCTATCTGACAGGCAATAATCAGTCCAGTGGAAAGGAACTCTGTCTACACAACTTCCAACTGCTATAGGAGTCCCACAGGGCTCTATACTGGGCCCACTATTGTTCTCTAGTTTCACAAATAACCTCAATAGCTCTACACAACATGCCACACTCATACAATATGCGGATGATTCAACCCTGATCTGCTCCGCCTCATCTCCCACCACCCTACATACACTCACTCAAGATACCTTTATCTCAGTAGAAAAATGGATATCGGGTATCTAACTAATTCTAAATCCCAAAAAGACAAAACTGCTACTATTTGCCCTTAATAGATAAAAAAAAAACCTCTCCTTTACCATAACATCTAAGGACAGCACCACCATTTCCCCTTCTAACCATACCAAATGTCTGGGCATTGAAATAGATAATAATCTCCACTTTGATGTTCACATCTCACATACCATAAAACTAGTACACAAAAAACTAGGCACCCTATACAGGCATAAGTCCTTTCTCTCACAAAAAAGCAAGAGTCACTCTTGCACAAAGCCACCTCCTCTCAACTCTATTATACGCAGCACCAATCTTTATCCAAATCAGACAATGTGACCTAGACAAAATAGAATCATGCTACAATAAAATAGCCAAGTTTGCTACTAACTCAACCTATAGAACCCATCACTGTGCTGCACTAAAAGAACTAAAATGGCTTCAGCTACCACAGCTACTTAACTATCACCAGCTGGTCACAGCCTACAATATTTTCAAATATCCTGAAAAAAAAAACCCTTCATTATCCAACCTACTTACTGTCCATACTGCAAACCGGTACCTAAGATCCAGTGAAAAATCTGTCCTCTCCATCACCAAGGCTAACAATAATGCAGGGAAAGTGCTCTACTCCCACACTGTTGCCAGAAACTGGAACTCTCTTCCCCTAGCCATGTCCACTGCCCCCTCCACATCCATATTCAACAACTCCCTCAAATCACACCATCTTAGTACCTGGTTATGCCCTTGTATCACATAACCCTACCCATACTACTATTAAATCCCCAAACTCCTCTCTGAACTCATGCTGGATCTCTGATCCCCTGTAGGCTTGGTCATTTGAAAGTGTACTTTTAACTATAGAATCTTACTTGATAAATTTTCTTCTCTTACCAATGTATAACTGACATTGTCTTTTTACCCATGTTCTATATCTTCTTTTACCTGGAGTGTTTTATTAATTTCTTGTTATATTACTATGCTCAGCATATATGATAAAACCTGTTTGTGTATTATGCTGGATGTACCATAACTGACATTGTCTTTTACCTATGTTCTATATCTTCTTCTACCTGGAATGTTTTTATTTATTTATTTTTATGTTACTATGTTCAGCATACATGATGTAACATGATTTGTGTATTATGCTGGATCTACTGTATTTGTATAACTTGATGCTGGAGCTTTTCTCCCCAGGCCTCTGCTGAAAATGGACCTGGTCCAGTTGGAATTTCCCGGTTAACAAATGTAAAATAAAATAAAATAAATAAATAAAATAAAATATTCATAGGTTGCTACAAATCTGTCATAGCTCAATGGCTGCCTTAGGTCAACTGGTGCCCCCCACACACCACCAAGTGCCCCCATCCTGGTCGACCTACACCAAATAAATACTGGAAAAGTGCCCCTGCTAGAGAGGCACCCTAGGCGGCAACCTAGTTGGCCTATGCCTAAGGCCGGTTATGCTGACATAGCACCTGTGACATCACAGGGTCATTGGAAACCACTACTAAATCAAAGGAGAGGCAAGGCAACACTGTCCTTTTGTGTGATGCATTATAGGCAGACCCTGTTCTAAGATAAAAAGATAACCTGGCCCAACTTTAAAACAAAATTATTGCAAGTATGGCATCATCCATCAAGGCATTTTGGGAAATATAAAACTACAAAATCATATTAAACATTTAGATTCATACAGAGGTATTTGCACTGCAGAAAAACTCAAAATGTGATGAAAAATGCTATTTGCTTTTAGTTTCACATGCATTTCTCCAAGAAAAGGAAATAAATAATAGATAAGTCTTGCTTTAGATATTTTAATTTATGAGCTGAATAAAACAAAATTATCTCTATGTAACATAAAACAGTACATTCAGTCAAGAAAAAAGTCAATTTGAGTGCAAAATTATTGGGCTTCTAACTCTGTAATATCTGTAATATTCCTTTAAACCATAGCATAGTGTTAAATTTAGGAAGAAATGCAGTTACATCATCATGGTGATGTCATTCACTGCAGTACCATATTCTGTTGATGGTTTTAGAAAGACAGTTTTGTGCCTTAGTGAAATTAGCAGCCTGCTTTAAAGCTCTGTTAAGCATTCTTTGTATAATATTATATTAATTTTCTTATAAAATTCCATTTGACTACCAATGCAATCAAGCAACTCCGATCAATTAGGAGCTAAATACGAAACAGCAAAGCTTTTATTTAAGCCCTTAGGGAGGAAATGGGTCACAAAATGAGGTAGCTGATTACAAAGATTGGGCCCCAGGCAAGGAGTAGTGCATGTATCTCTAAACACCACCTGTTATGCTATGGGAATACTAAAACATTATCAGCTGATCATAGATGCTAAGTAGTTCTTAACAGGAGAATTAAGTGGAATGATTTGCATTTATACAGCACTTTTCATGTGCATTGTTTCCCAAATAATTTACAAATGACAAGGGACTGGTAATGAAGTGACTGCAAATGCATTTTGGCATTACAACAATCCCCACCCACAGTCTGGAAATCAGCATTGGCTACTTATCTTTAATGGAAATAAGAATTCTGACCAAGGCAGAAAGCAAAGATGGGAGAAACATCTCAAACACTCCTGGGAAATTGCCTCAGATTCTTTTATATTAAAAAAAAATTATGTCAGAAAAAGAATGAAAAAACATACCCATAACTAGAAACATTTTTATGCAGGAGATGAGCAACACATTGATTTTTCTGTTTCATTTCATATGCCTGAAGCAGTAGCAGAGTTAAATAAAAGTCATTTAACAAATGCAAATTCAAATAAGGCTGTGCAACTAATTTCATGATTATTTGATGTATATAAAATGCATTGTTCTTACACTGGTTACCAGTTCACTAGGTGTATACTTGTATGCTACAAACTATATTTTAATTAAAGGGTGTCACTTTAGGCAGTACTCGTTATATAAAGAAACCTAGTTAAGAATAGGCACAAGCAATTAAGATCAAACAGAATCACACAGATGGTTTGTCTTTTATTTGGGCTGCCAGGCAGCTTTGCATGAACCCTCATGTCAGTATCAAAAGAAATAATTTTCTACTTGGAATAAAATAAGAACACAGTTCAGGCAAATATATTATTATGATGTGTTTCTTGGATAGTACATTATTGTGCACAGAATAATGCTGTTATACTTCTGCCTTTTTGTTTCCCTGAGATGTGAGCAGGACTGTATCCTAGGTTAAGAAAAGGGCTACCAAATAATGTTGGAGGTCACCACTGACTATTCAGTTTAACTCTTCCTGCTGTACGTGAACGGGTCTATATTAGAACATCCATCGAGGTTTCAAACCTTCGAATGTTCTAATATCGAACCCTATGCAGCAAAAGCTTAAAATATCAAAGCAACAGAAAACCACATTTTTTCCTAGGGAAAGAATTTGGTTGTCCATTTCTGCTGCTTCGGTATTTTCAGCGCTGTGGTGGAAAGTTACAGGTCAGGTTCAGGTAAGTGTGATTGTGTGGTCATGATGGTTAGGGCAGGTTAGGTGAGTTAGGGTTAGGGCGCGGGTTAGATATGTGTACGATTGTGTGGACATGAGGGTTAGGGTGGGTTAGGTGAGTTAGGGTTAGGGAGCGGGTGAGGGACCTTAGGGTTAGGGTTTGGGTTAAGGTAAGTGGATAGTTAGTGGTGTGTGTGTAGTTTAGTGTAGGATTAGGTGTAAGATTTTAGGTGTATGTGTGAGGATTGCTGTTTGTTTGGTGTCCTTGTGTTGTGTGTATGTGTTTTGGAACACCGATTCCAAAAAAAATCACTGTTCTGACAGTTTGAAATTGTAAGCTTTCACTTACATAGGGTCGATAAATCACAGTTCGCTTTTTAACAGTCGGTGATCTAATATAGACCCACATGAACACCTGCTCATTATAGCTCAAGGGCAGGTCTCAGTATGAGCTGACAGGGAAGTGTTCCAAGTTCTACAGGCAACCAGAATGCACAAAAACACCTTCCAGCATGTTATCTCATCTGTTAGTAAGTGTGCACTGTCAATAACAGGCAGTAAAGAAAAAAGTAATCTCAGACATGCTTTGATTCCAAAATGATGACTACAAGGCAGAGTACTACAGGTTTCAGCATAATTTCCCTCTAGCAAATGATACCTCCAGCACCTCTGTTTTAATACAATGGTTCCATTTTTCAGTTTTATCACCTCACCAAAAACATTCTCCTGGACACATCACTCAATGAATGCCTAACATGCTCAAAATGTTTAAAATGTCTTCAGTAAACTGTTATGAGGAAATGAAAAACATGCTACAGGCCAGACTCTTTCTACATTCAGAGGGTATGTTATACACTTTTTTTTGTTGTTGTGATTCGGCCAATATGCATGCAGAATTGGAGAGGCTTGGGAGACAAAAGTATCTCTCCTAATAAGTATTCTTGGCCATCAAATAGCACACTTTTGTGCAGAGGCAGATCAGGTCCAGCAGGTATGGACCATGTACCAATATGTACAATTCCCTTTGTAGTACATGTTCTGACTCCTGCAGATTTTTGAATAAAAGGAAAACCTTCTAAGCTTGTGACACAAACCATGAGCAGATTCTAATCTACTCTTACCGGTATAATTCCTGTTTTCTTCACATTTCTAAATTTTATGGTACACGCCATGATAACAATCATGTGGTATAAGAACTGCTTATTTTGCATGAACCTAGATATTTAGGCTGTGGCATTAGCACTCTCCATTGCAGGACAGCAGCCTAAGGATGCACAGGTCTTTCTCATCTGCACTGCATCAGTTCATCATCTACTACACCCTGGAACATCAGCCCAAACCCCACCCTGTGTATAATGACTCTGTGCCTTCAACTCACAGTTAATAAATGCTGCAACATACCTCTTCAAAAATAAATCAGGTAGATACACCACTACAACCACTTACCCATCTCACTGACCCTAACACATTCACCTTAAAGCTTTTATCCATACAAGCTGCTAAAACAACTAACTACTGACCCTAACACATTCACCTTAAAGCTTTTATCCATACAAGCTGCTAAAACAACTAACTAACTTGCTAACTAACAAACTAGCTAACTGACTAACTAATAAATTATTCTAAAATTCAAACCAACTACAGTTGCAGCATGCAATCTATTAGATGAATACATTAAAATAGCTGCCAAAGTCCTAGCTTACCCTATCTCAGTCCTCCTCAACAGGTCCTTATGAAAATAAGACAAAAGTGACATTGATCAGTGAAATTGCTACACCCAGCAATTACAGCGGCCTGCGTACAGAGAGACACAATGTCATAAAAGACCAGGATTTGTAGGCGGAAATGAAGTCAATGCAGGATACCCAGATGGTTCTAATGATAGTAAGAGCAATGGGTCAATTAAAAAATAATTATTATACATGCTACTGATACATGGAACTCTATGAATTGCAGAAGGAGTTATTTCTGGGTACATTTTTGGTGTTGCAAAGAACAGCTTTGGCTAACATCAAAGATTGAACCAATACTAATTTCCTGATCTTTAATCATATTTTGACTTAGGAATAGGGTCCATTCCCATCATGGTATTGGAAACCCAAAAGACTTGGAGAAATTAAGCCATTGGAATCTTATGTTTCAGATATTTGGAAATGAGCATTCATACTCCCTTTGCATAAAGAACGTAAAACCAGTAACATGGCATATTTCAGACCTATTGCCATTCTCCCTCTTCTGCATGAAATATTAGAAAGTCGTGTCTACTTTCAACTCCTACAGTACCTAATGGAATGGGCCTATATTATAACATCGAAGTCTAAAAACATCAAATGTTATAATACCGAACCCAGTGGAGCGAATGCTTTAAATAGCGAAGCTGCAGAACACCGAATACTTTCCTAGGGAAAGTATTCAGTGGGCTGTTTCTGCAGCTTCGCTATTTCCTCAACTGTGGAGCGAAGGTTACAGACCGGGTGTGCGAATGAAGGTGAGTGTGCGATTGGGCGTGGGTTAGGTGAGTTATGGTTAGGGCGCGGGTCAGGTAAATGTGCGATTGTGTGGATGTGAGGGTTAGGGTGGGGTAGGTGAGTTAGGGTTAGGGAGCGGGTAAGGTGAGTGTATGATAGTTAGGGACCTTAGGGTTAGGGTTGGGTTAAGTTAAGTCGATAGCTAGTGGTGTATGTCTGGTTTAGTGTAGGGTTTTGTGAAGTGTATGTCCGTGGATTATTTATTTTAGTGTGCTTGAGTTGTGTGTATGTTTGTCGGAACAGCAATTTTTTTCCCTGGGAAAAAATTCACTATTCTGTTTGGTTTTCTGGTGTTTTGATTGAATGGGTTCGATATTATAATATTCAAAGTTTTTAGACTTCGATGTTATAATATAGACCCAATAGAACACAGTCTCCTCACAACAGCACAACATAGTTTTCATTCTTACTACAGCACAATTGAACTGCTATCAGTCTTAGTAATGATTGTTATGCTTCAAAATAATGGTGTATTTATGTCTACTAAGTTTTTTGACATCTCTAAGCATGTGACACTGTTTCTCATTCCAGACTCCTCCAACCCTGTGCTGAACTCTATTTACTATATTCCACTTTAAAGCAGTTTCAATGCTATCTAAACAACATAAATCAATGGGTTATATGGCAAACTTCGCACTCATCTTTCCACCCTATGACTGTCACCATACCTCAAGGTTTAGTACTAGGCCCACTGCTCTTTAATACATATTCATTGACAAAATGCACACAGCTGCTTATTCTTCCACTTTTAGTCAATAAGTTGATGACTTGGCTCTCATCTGTTCTTCCTGCTCCCTTAATGGCCTCCTAGCACAAACTCAGGAGTTCTGCTCTTCCATTGACCATGTGCAATAACAAAGTAACTTAATATGCAATGTAAAATAAATAAATACATAAAGTCATGTTTTTCCTGCATAAATCCTGTCCTATTTCACAAATTATGTTTCCCATTTTATCAGAAAGTATTACAATGGATGTTGTTACAAATATCAAACTATTCAGCATCACTCTAGACAATAACCTTTAACTCTTTAGCCGGATACAAAATGTTGTTAAGAAAAAAACATCAAAAATTGTGTGCCCTGTAAAGAATCTAATCTTTCTCCTATCATGCCCATGCTAATGCAGTAATAGCATATCCCCTACCCACCTTGCTCTACGCAACTCCCATTTTCATCAACTTTCATGACAGTCAGCTAAACCAACTACAGCAATGTTATAATTACAGAGAAAGGTTTACCTGTAGTCTACCTGACAGAACTCATCACTGCACTGCGTTAATGAAAACTGGCTTAATGGAGCTTCCTAGCTACCCTCATTACAGCCAATGGAAAGCATCACATTCCATGTTATTATAACAACTTGTCCCTCTTTATTATCTCTCCTCATAAAGTACCTCCAAACTAGGTAAATCTGTTTTGCATATAGTCCTAGCCTCTCAAGTCAGATCAAATAACTCACATGGAAACTCACTATATCGTAATTAAGTTACCAAACTTAGGAATTACATTCCCTCAGCACTTAAGTAACTTCAAAATGCCAAAAATGTCATAAAGATACTCTTGAGTACATCATTTCATCGCCTGGTACTGCTCCTGCATCACTATCTAGGATAGCAAATTCAACCCCCCACACTTCCAAATCCACCTCTCTGCTTGTACTATTTATGTTCAAACTATGGTTGTACTATGGATGCTCATTAACATGTAGTCACATACCTAAAGTTTTAATACCTAAACCTGTATTTTTCTTACTTTTATGCTTGTACAATTCTATCATGTACATCTATTTTATACCACTATCTTAACTATCAGCCATACTGCCTCCATTATCCTTAACGCTGCTTTCCTGTCCTTTATCTTTACATTTTATTTTCTAATGCCACTCAGATACCATATCACAAATTTATGGTTGTGTCTGGATAATGTTATATGCAAACTTATCTCTTTTGTACATAACTAAATCTTATTTATTTCAGAATATACTAATACATACATATATATGTCACATAAATGCCACTTTTACTCTGATGACTTCTCAGCTCTACACATTACTGAAATGTTTTTGTAAATATTTATGTATTGAGATCCAGTATCCATATTTGAGAAATCATTTTTGATTGTATTTCCTTTCTGGATTTCAGCCCAACTACTACTGTATGTATAACTGTAAACGAATCATGCAAAACTAATATCTTATTTTTGTTAAGGTGAAGCCGTCTGTTTATTGTTTATGTCTATGGTATCCCAGAGATTCAGAAATGATGCATCTATGATCTCGGCCAAATCAATACTGTTTACTATACTTGTGCAGTGGACCCTGAGGCTCATTTTGAATGCAAGTGGCAATGGCCAAAGTATTCAGAGAGCAGCTCCTCATTGTGGCAGTAGTGGCGATCTTTGAGAAGATCATGTTAGAATAACCCAAGGACATCTTAAAGTATATGCAGTTGTTGCAAATATTGACCATGCACATGCTTGTAGTGTAGTCATCTTGAAACTATGTGCACAGATGGTAGTTCTAAGTTGGTGAATTATTGTTGTGTCTCAGGGTAAAAGATGCACAGAAAAATGTTTTAAGGACCAAATGTAGGCTATGGTTACAAAAGGCTGAGTGTATCAGTGGCAGTAGGACAGCAAAGACAAAGAAACTGACAGAAGAACATTACAGGCATACAGAACAAAATTGAGAGGGGCTGGGTCTGACACATACACACAGATCCAACTGAAATGCTTGGACATACACAATTTAAAACTCAAGATGGATGGGGATGATACAGTAAAGCAATATGATGCATCAACTTCCACCATTTCTGGCATCATTCCATTATTTTTAACAGTATACCTGTACTATAATGTAGATGTAATAAAAAACAAAATGTCAGTGCTGAGTGGAATTGGACCTATTACACTAAGTGAGTTTTTTTAATCTCAACATCAGCAAGTTGAAACGATGCCAAAGTTGTGCTGACTAGGTCATGGAATCACATATCAGGCCAATGTTACACAAGAAGAGACAGAAACCATATATCAAAGACCAACCTTAAGGTAAGAGAACCTAGGAATCTCTGTACTAATATTCTACTTAACACTGCATTCTTAAGTCGAGCCACTGTAAGACTCTTTAAGGAGATCTCAAGAAAGCATGTATCAGAGGAATTATAACTATGAGGGGACTGGCACACCCCAGTCTGTGCAATGAGAATTTACAAAGCATTTTTTTACAATCTAAGCAATGGCAGCAATCAGCCATGCAATGGCTCTGAGCTCATTTACATGACCCATGGTAATAACTGTAGTGCTTGACATGGACTGGACTTCATTTCTGCTATAGGGTTACCACCTGTCCCACTTTGCTAGGGACAATCCCTCTTTGGGCAGTTGTGTCCTGCAAAAAAATTGTAAAAATGGCAAATGTCCTGAAATTTTAGGACAAAATTATTTCCTATATTTTATGTAATAGGTGCATAAAACAGTTATTCTGTATCTGAAACACCTACATGTTAAACAAAACAGAATAAGCAACTAGAATGCTACAAGAATAAGCTTTTATTTAGGCAAAAAAGTGAAGTTTTATCCTTTGTACTGGCCGTGGGTATGTTTCAACCTGCAAAATCTGACGTTTGTACCAAAAATGTCCCACTTTGAGCATTTGAAAAGGTGGCAACCCTATTTATGCTATGCAACAAAAATCTGCTCTGCAACAAAAAGTGCCACTTCTCATTGGTTATATACTGGCAGCAAAGGTGCTCTCTGTGACCCATCTCACAATTTATGACAACAAACATATAATTACATTATATGCCCTTTTTGAGCATGTGGGTGGAGTGATTTTTTTTTTTTTTCAGTGTTCAGATTAAAGGTTGGATGAGGGAATATATAACAGAGATGAAAAGGGGAGAAACTAGGGATGGGGTAGGAGGAATAAACCTTTTTGGGAACAAATGCCAATTTTTTTTTTTAAGAAAAGGGAAGTGTTGGAGAAAGAAATAAGTGAAGGAGGAGGAGGAAGATTAGAGGGGGAGGTTTGGTAGCAGCAAAGGACAGACAAGACTAACAGGTTGTAGGGTAACATAATGAAGGAGAGTGGAACATGATGTTAAAGGAGACATTAGACAAAGGGAAGACAGTGGTGAGGGTGGATTGTTAAACCAATAGATGTAGTAATGGACACAAAAGCTAGCTGACCACCTTGTTGGGGGATAGGATTTGGTATTCACAGATACAGCCTATGGCAGCCAGCTCAAAAGGTGGACCAGTGCTGGGTACGTACTCAACGAGCTACTGGAACATCATCTCCATGTGTCTGATGTGGGCAACCAAACACCTGTAAATGATATTCCACAGAATGACTGCCAGATGCTGATGGTTAACAAAGATGTCACCTCCACCTACATTTTGACAGATGAGTTCATCTAGAAAGTAAACATGCTGCTCAGACAGCCATATTTCAATCACAGGTAATAGGCAATGAACTGCCAATCCTATTGTAAGTTGAGAAATTTACAGGAAACCAGTAATGGATATACATATATATATATATATAAATCTATATATATATATATATATATATATATAGAGAGAGAGAGAGAGAGAGAGAGAGAGCATGTATTGCTCCAGTATATTATAGTACAGGATAGAAATATTGTACATGGAATATTATTATTGATCCTAAAACAGTATGGGCTGGTAGGAATTGAACCAATGGACATCCTCATTAATGTGAAAATAAAGGCACTTAACATGATGATTTATTTGTACACTATACAGGAGGAGGCATAAAGAAGGCCTTGTAACATTGCATAATTATACTGATACCACTGACTGATGCCAGTACTGACAGAGCTAGCTCTAGTGTATGAAAGTTATACATTACGTTTTAATGTCTATTACTGTTACTAGTAAAAGCCAGTCATTTTTACAACAGCATATATACTGAGCTCAGCTCTTTCTAAAGTGCTCTAGTATGATCATGTGAAGCTGTCTATCCCTTTCTATCTCTTCAGTGGCTAGAGTTATAAAAGGGAATAATGTAAACTTTGAAAGAGAAGCTGTGCCAGATTATTTAAACAGTTACAAGAAGTTATACCTACTGAGCAGGGGTGGTGACTGCACTTGAAATTCTTCCTGCCATCAGCAAAGGAGGTCAGGATTGCAACGTCTCATGTCGCTTTAATTCCAACAGCACTGTTCTCATGAATATGGGATGCCAGTAGCATCTGTGACAGCACTGGCCAATCTATTCCAGACCTTAATATATTCACAATTAAATATTTCTCAGATGGAGGCAAGTAGCCTTTATTCCGATTAAGAGACACGTGCCTCATCCATTCTTATGTATGTTGATAGATTAAAAGATCATTTTCTATAACTCTGCCATTATCTGCTGTAAATCTCCTGTTGAGGTTATCAACTCCATTTCCCCTCAAGTGAGTGTTGGTGTGGATGATCAAATCCTTGGTGAAATTTGCTGGACATTTCTGCCATACACATTTCTGAGATGAGATTGCCATCTAATTTCTTTTTGCTGCAGTCTTCATGGATATCTAAAAGTTTCTTGTTCACTTTCTTATTAGATTTAAAATAATTGATGATATTAAAAATGTTAACTACAGTTGGTGAAAATCACCTTTTAGATCAGGTAGGATAGGATCACCAAAACTCAAAGCAACTACACCACCATCTTAGCAGGAAGTCCCTAGAAACATTCACTTATTTGATAGTATAAATACAGATGAAGCAAATGGGGGGACAGGGGAAAAGAAAAATAAGACTTGGAAAGGCTAAGTAGATAGATAATTGCTGAGTTTCTATATAGACAAATGCAAAGTACTGCAGTACTACATTTGGGTCTCAGATATCCTGATGAACTCTCTGCTGGGATTTCCCAGACATCCTGATAAACTGTCTACTGGAATTTGGAATGTATGATAAGGCAGCAGGAAAAAGGATTCATGGCTGAAACACACTACCTGCCTAAACAGTTTCTAGCCAAAGTTAGAGTTCTGCTTATCTAGTTTTTTTTTTCAGGAAAGACAACTTCCCATTCCCAGCAGGAAGGGTTTTAGTAAGAAGAGCTCATGATAATGACATACACACACACACACACACACACACACACACACACACACACACACACACACACACACACACACACACACACACACACAGGCACATCCCCCCCAAAAAGCTGTGCACTGACTTTTGAGCAAAATATAAATATATTCTGATTGAGGGTGGCTAGTTCATATAGTTTAGTAAACTCTATGTGAAGAAAAGCTGCAGTTATGATTCATTGCACACTAATTACAAACAAAAGCAAAGTACTGCAGTTGGGCAACAGCAACCCCGATAGGAAGCATCAGCTGGAAGGAGTGAAAGTGATGGGACCAGAACAGGAAAATGCTCTGCAGCATGCATCACACCTGAACTGAGCCAACAAGAGTGGAGTTAGAGGGCAGTGGCAGCAGCAAATAAAATGCTGAGGTGCATCCTCAAGAGCATATATCCCATAAGCAAAGACATAATGTATGCATCATAATGGGACATGGTCAGTCCACAACTTAAGCACTATATGCTGTTCCTATAGATATGCAAGGAAGAGGACATCAGGCTGATGAAAAAGTTCAAAGGGAATTTGCCAGAAAAAATGCACTGGATAGGCTGGGGGGGAAGAAAGACGACAACAGACAAAAGGAGAAAGAACACTTTTCACTTTAAGCCAGAAAGCATCAGGGGTGGGCATGATATATTGGTGTGCAAGATCATTTCAGGGAGATGAGAAGAGACTGTTCATAGCGAAAAATCCAGAAGTGGAAGGAGGTGGCACAAGCTGCAGGCTGCAAGGAGTAATCCTGGATCTCTGACAGCATGGTTTTAGTGGCAGAGTTTTGGGCTTGTGGCATGGACTACTGCAGTTGGTGGTGGTGCAAGAATTCACAGAGGATTTCAAGAGGGCATGGTACATTTGGAAAAAATGGTAAGCCTGAAGGCTGGGATGGAGGGATAAAATGATAAAAAATTTAAAATGGTAGACCAGGCAGGCTTATTGTCTCTTACTTTCAAGCTAATGTAATGTAATATAGAAAACAAATGAAATTCCCTTAACTTCACATGGCACCAACCAAACACCTTTCTTGTCTAACACACCCTTATATAACCTTTCCAAGGGAAGCCATGCCTTCTCATCACCTCAAATAAGTATTCCCACATAGCCCTATCAATCACCTTCTTGGCATCCTGCAATAGTATACCCAATTCTCTCTGCTTGACCTGAGCATCTTGCATTATCACCAGCATTCTTACTGCATTTTTTAACATCTTTTGCCTCTATCCCCCAGAAATCCACATTCATCACCATGCATAATTTTAGGCAACACTGCCACAATTCTATTAGGGTCTATGTCAGTTCTTCGAATGTTTAAAATTTTGAACGTTAAGCCGAAAGACACAACAACATGGTCGAGACCAAACATTCGATATTTCAAGTGTTCGAAGATTGACTTTCAATGGTGCTGTATGGTGCAGATAGGAAGAATTTATTTCCATTTTCTGCACTGAAGTGTGGTCTCGGAGTTGGTATATTTAAGTAGGGGGGGTGTGGGGGATGCAGGGGGGGTTGCCCCCCTGCTCACACTGTTAAGGTGTGTTTTTCTTGTTTAATTTTTTTTTTAATTTAATATTTGAACATCCAAATGTCGACATTTGGTCTCGACCCTGTAATGTTTGACATTTCGGATGTTTGAATATTTAACATAGACCCATTCTGTTAGCAATAAACATGATAAAAAATTGTAGTCATTATTCATTACTGATATGGGTAAATAGGCGGATGGAAGAGTCAGTTAATTCCACATTTTTAAGATCCCTGAAACAATTGTGACTTTCCATGTAGCTGCTGGCTCTGTGCTCTGCACATATCATTCAACATGCTGTCCAGATTGCTGTCACATTATCTCTCACTAATCTCCAAATGCCAGTTGGGATCCCATTCTTCCCAACAGTTTACCCTTAATCATCCTTTACCATATCTTTTCTAATTCTTCTTTGCCACCTTTCCAGCGATCCTATTCCTTTCTTCCTCTCTCTAATAACCTTTGAATGCTCCCATCTCATCCCTCACCCAAAAATCCTCCATGTCTTGCTCTGCTCCTCCATCCAAGTTATCTGAGTATAGTTCTTCACAGAAATCCCCAAAACCTTTAATATGCCCACTAATGCAATTAGCTCTCACCTTGTCTCAGTTTACAAACTCCCCTCCCAATCTCTTGTTGATGCAGTTTCACTGTCAGCAGTCTAGCAGACCTTGGAGTGCAGTGAAAATACATCTACTCCACACTTGCCCAACAGAGTGCTAGTTTACTATCTGATTCCTGTGTAATACCTCCAGCAAAATGTGTTTAATCTCTCTCCCTTTCCTTCTCTGCCTTTCTTAGTTCCCTTCTCCTACTTTACCATACTGCTAATTCTTGTAGTAACCTCATCCATTTTATCCTTACTTCTTTAGCATTTTGCTTTGCATACTGTTCTACACCTTCTCTAATCCTCACTTTATGTCTATCCCAAAACTCCCCATACACGTCTCCTTATGATTCCAGACTTTTTTCTTACTATCTCTTCTTCCATCTGCCTCTCCTTTCTATTTTCTCAAATACATCTTGGAGATCTGCAATGTTTCAATGACTCTTACTGTTACTCCACAACAATGTCAACCAGGACTAAGGCATGATCAGATATGATTATTGGTTCAACACATACTTTCATTAACTTTAACATTCTCATTACTCAAGTGCATTCTATCTATCCTAGACCGCTTTTGGTGCCTTGAGAAGAAAGATGCAAATCCTGTCTTATTAATTATATTTACCCAATGATTCCATACATCTACTAGATCCATAAACTCAAATATTTTCCAAAAACACACAGTTTATTAGTTGGCCTCTTTACACAAGGCTCTCCACTGATAATACTCCTTGTGCTAACTTTCTGTACCCCAGAGACAATCAAATTTCTTCCTGAAACATGATTATTTTCCACATGATTGCCCTAATTACCCTAAATGCATAACTCAAGGCCTCTGGGGATATATACATATATATATATATATATATATATATATATATATATATATATATATATATATATATATATATATATATATATATATATATATATATATATATATATATACTGTTTATCATTTTCCATCCTTATGTCCAAACTTTAAAACCTACTGAAGATCCCACTTATCTGATAATTACTCTTCCACGTTTGCTAGAGATCCTCTTCTGACAAACCTGCTTATTTCTCTTCTCCTCCTATCTTTCCAAGTAACATCCACTAAAACTGAATACCACTGACATTCAGGTGGTCACCCTTCCACAGATGTGTCTAGACTGGAGTAAATATCTCTATTCCAGATCTACTATCATGTAACAGCACTCTGTCCCTTTTCACATTGCTGGTAAAGCCAATGATATTCCAACCCCCCACCCATAAATTTATTCTATGATTGCAAGTCAGCATTATATGTACAGACCTAAGTAGGTCAGGAAACTTATTTCCCAAGAGATGACAACAACCAATTCATATCCTCTTTTGTACCTCTCTTTGGAGGGCCATGCAACTACCACTTATCCACAGTGTTTATTTTCCTCTTTAACCACAATACTACAGACACCCATTTATCATTTGAAATGTAAACAAATAATTGAACATATTCAAACAACCCCAACTACCACTTCCCCAACCTTGAAAATAGATAGTAACTATTTACATCAAACCTCCCCAAGTTGGAGATTGACTCTTTCTCTTGTTGATCCTTTAATGCTTTCCTCCTGTCAAAATTATGGCTGCTGCTTCAAATCAGAGAAGTGTTTTCTTCTCTCCATCATCCTTCATTTGAAAATTATTATTATGCTTTTATAGTGCTTTTTCAACTATTTATTTTACTTCATATCTTTAAAATAGGGCAGGATCTCTATTTACAATACCCCTGTCATTGGAGCTCCTTCCTTGTTCTCCTGTTATATATGTTCTTCCATAATATTTGTTCTCCTTGTATATACATTTTCCTTCCATAAGGTAGTACTAATAAACATCCTGCTTCATCAAACTGTTTAACATTGCTGCTAAAATGTTGTGCTTTCAAAGCTCTAAACATTCAACGTTTTACTGGCTCACATATAAATATGCATACAAAATTAATGAAACAAGGATGTGTAATTTCTTTATGTCCTACTCTATTTGGCGTTTAATCTTTAACAGCCTGAAGCAATTAAATAATTCACTAAGTACACAATTACCAGTACTGAGGCAGTTTGCTATATTCCAGTGACAGGATGCACACTGCTTGATTATTCAATGCTCAGCTCAAGCTAAATCCCCTACCTAAAAGAACACACTACTGAGCAGGGGCAAATTATATCCAGCCAACGAGGCTAAAACATAATTCCTTCGCACTCTTCCCTATTGTCACACAGTCAGGGAGTAATATTGCAATGTTTACATTTTTATTCATCCCCTACTCATCCATCATTTTGGGGAGTCAGATGTGGTTTATTCCAGTATCTTCTCACTGTTAGCATGTCATCTTACATTCTTGTAGCAAAATATCCTTTCAGGAGTCACTGGGAATTATGCAAGCTCTCTTCAAAACCTTTATAAATCAAGTTCTGCTACTATCCACATCCACTGCTTGGAAATTTCCAAGACTGCTACACTATTATCATATTTATCTGTGTACTGCAAATTACATTTTTAATAAAACATAAATAAATAATAAGCTGAAGGAGCTCTGAAAGTAAAGTGGAAAACAACTCCGGACAAGTCATAGAAAACCCCCTTTATATTCCACCTCTGACTTGACCTGCACAGCCTCTACAAGTTGTTTTGCCTGTTTTAAATCCTTGACCTCAGACTGTGCCTGTTTAACTCAGATATCTGGTATGGTCATGGCCTTCTCCTTCAGTACCAGCCTCCTCAGAATTGGCTCCACTTTTTCTATCCCAGTGTTTGCCAGTCTCTACTGCTCTTTCTGCTGGCACTCTACTCATATCACGCTTCCTTTACCACTATGCAAGCGGAGTAGGTTAGCCAGTTTCTGTAGTACAGCCATTGATATAGCTGGCTCTCTCAATGCCTTTGGGGCCTCCAGGAAAAACAGTTCTGAGTTGTGCAAGACATAGCAGTGTCCATTAGTGTCCTTTCTGCTTATACTTTTCTTGACATTCATCAGATGTATATTCAGTTATTGTAGTCTCCAGGCCATCAACACTAGTGATATTTTCCCATAATTATATGCAGGACAGGATGGAGTTTAGAATGACACTCTCACTGAAGGAGTGTCATACTGGATGTCATGAAGAGGATGAGCTTTAACTTAAATGTGTGAAAGGGTTGTAGTTGTTGTAGGTACATAGGGAAGAAAGTTTAATCTTTATGTGGACTAGGATGTCTACAGCAATGCAGCGGTATTGTCAGGTTATCACTGACACTGTAGCAGAACACCAGTTGGCTGACATCCACTTTTAGAGATGTCTCACCATACATGGTGGGTCCTATACAGGGGAAACAAACAGTTAAAGTGACATGTTTTGTACTTGAACTGATTTTGCTTTCCTTTATACTCACTGATTCCCAATGGAATGAATATGTACTATGCCAGGTGATTCCTCAACCTTGTTTTACGCAGGCAATAGTGGGTTTTTTTTTCTGATTTTTTGAAAATTGTTTTATCCAATGATTATGGACTATTTGGGTATTTAAGAGAGTGATGTAAAAAATATGGCGTCTGATGAAGTTTAATATTTCATTAAACAAAAGCTCTTACCAGTGATTTTAATTGTTTACCAATAAAATGACTTTACTTTTTACTTTGAGGTTTACTTTAAGGATATTATCAGAGTGTGCTTGGTGACTGGCTCACAGCCTTCATTGGATTATACATAATTGTAGTTCATACTTACAGCACTATGGCAGACAGGGAAAAGATGTTTGCAGAATGTAAAAACTTTCATTAAATATGCCAGTTCCTTTTGTGAGAGAGTTGAACAGTAATGTGATAAAGGGCTAGAGAAAAAGACAGCAGAGAGGCAATTGAAGAGAAATTAATAAAAAAATTTCCAGACTGATTGCTAAAACCAATTAGATTAAAAGGCAGCATAACATTTTATGTGAGCGACATATGACAATGAGAGTACATTATGAAAACTGGACAAATTGGTAGAGTGCTGACAAGGAAAAAATACAAGAAAATATTTTTGATTGTAGAAAAAAATAAAGAAGCAAAGGAATAGAAGAATGTATGATGACATCATAAAATGACACGGAAAAGGAACAAAACATTATTTTGACAGTATAAATGAAATAGAAAGACAGCTATCAAAATGGAAAGAAGAAAAAGAAAGTTACAATATGTTGAGATTTTTAAAGAAAAAGAAGTTACACAATTTGGGGGGGAGAAGTTAAAAAAGATAAACATAATATCAATGACAGGTCAAAAAAAAAACTTAAGCAATATCAAATGATTACTGACTGTATTTGTCCAAAGTTTTCTTTAAAAGGATTGAACACTTTCATCTCACTCAAGACTTCATCAGAATAAGATGCAAACTGTTTACTCAACTTCAAACTCCCAATTAAGCCAATTGGCAAATACCATATCATAAAAAAATTGTCATGATCCTACAAATCTAAACAAATAATTAAAAGAAATTGTTGTTAGCATTGCGCAATAACAAATTCCAAATGGAGAGTAAATTAAATGGTGTTCATAAATAGTAATGAATTAATAACCTAAAATAACCATCATCCCATAGCATTAAGGGGATGACAAGCTATCACAAACATATTAAAGTTTATTTGTCACCATTTCATAAGTGATGAAAATGAAATAAAAAATGAAAAAAGAGTAAAATTGTAAAAATGTTAATTTAATATTAACAGTAACTAAGATGACTTAACTTTGGCAAATCAAACAAAACCAATGTAAGTAGTTATAGCCTATCTTCCCTCATTTAAGCACACTGTATATTGAAACACAGTCATTAAGTCATGGTGCCCGTGTGGCATTAAAATGTAGTTACCATACATGTTCTTTATATTGCAAAAAAAAATTCCAGTCAACTCTACCAGTATTCTTAGGTTTATCTATTATGAAAAAAATACATTTCTTAAAATTCATAAAGCAGGTAGTGGGACTAAAACAGTCATTACTGGTTTTATGTTTTTTTTTTTTTAGTGCAATGACAATGTTTGTAAAGGCTATCACATAGTCTACTGTCATTCTGCCAATATGAAAGGCTGGACAGGAAATGCAAGATGCCAGGTATGAGACCCAGGTAAATGATGCAAGTTTCTGAAGTTTCCAATGACTTTAGCAGTCAACTGCATCCTGCACAGTGAGCTTCTTGAACTTTCTAACCAGATAGGATGTGGTTTAATGAAATTATTAATTAAAAACAAATGAATGAAATTTAACTGAAATAGACTGGGCCATAAAAAACTTAGAGTAACTACATCATCCAAAAAGATTTTTATTTGAGCCTTTTGATTATTTTAATATTTTTAAAAATGATTGACAAATTGGTAGCTGCTAACAAAGAAAGGAAACAAAAGAAATGAGACAGACAAAACAAATTATGCTTAAAAGAGGCATATCCAAAGCCTCCTGTTTATGGGAACTCCAATTAGATGTCTGTGGAAACAGATGGAGAGGTTCAGATGCTATTGAAACAAATACAAACTCACTGCCACATTTTTAGCTGGAAACTTATCTTGCTAATCTGAATGATTAGCACAAAAGACAACCTCAGCACCCAACAATAGAACAACAATTCCAGAGAAAGGGCAGAAGAAGATGAATATTAATCACAAAGTATTACCATGTTGTCTTGATGAAGGTGAAAGTTTCAAAACATTCAATTTTAGTAACATTCAACTTAACAGTATTCATTTTAGTGTACTTAAGAAAGGTTTCACCTACGTCACATGTTTTAAACAAGATTTCAATCTGTACACTCATCAGCTTAACCTGAGGTTCATAGGTTCATAGATTAGTACTAGGTTAGCTGCCTTTATGGGCCATTTCAAGCCTAGCAAATTACCCCATCTGAGATTCATCCTGCACCGTGGGTCTGTAAGGTACACACCTTAACCATTAGGCCAGCCTCCCAATGATAGATCTGACACAAGTAATACAATTTGATATACTCCAAGTATCAAAAGAAATAGTGTTTTTAACCTCACCCAATCACAATTTTGACTGCTTTGAAACCCAATGTGAAGGTTTAACCAAAGGGTCTTTCATAGGCAAACAACACTATTATCTCAATTTAGCATACGATGAAAGCTGCACTTTAAAAGAGCTTAGTTTAGACATAAGTAAAAGGGTTAGAAAACTCAGTAAAGGTGGAGCAGTGATATTAATGGGCAGTGCTTGGCTACTCTTGTAAGATACTCAATTTGTTAAATGCTGAATCTTGACATAAAAAGGTGTCAGGGAATGAAACAACATAATTTATTCATAAACTGAGTTACATTTATGGGACTTAGCAACATAAGGAATCATTACCCCAAACACATTATTTCATATCTGTTAAGTAGCCATCAGTGACTTCAGGGGTCTGCGTCAAAAGACTGACTTACCACAATATCAATTCCCACATTATTGAGACAACTTCTCCTAATCTTTACAATACTGAACTTCCAGAACAATGAAAACTAACCCCGGGAAAAGAACTACTTGGTCACCATTGTGAACCTTGCCCTTTCCCTACTGTAGTGTGATCCTGAAGTTGGTATATTTAGTTAGGGTGTGTGGGGGGTAAAGCCTCCCACTTTTGATGGTTTTCTTGTTTTGCTGTCTGTTGTTTTGTACTGGTGGTCAAGTGATTCTTTTCCTGGGGTTAGTTTTCTTTGTTCCAGGAGTTTGATATTGTGAGGATCTGGCAAAGTTATCTCAATGAAATGGGATTCAATATTGTTGTAAATCGATCTTTTGATGTAGACCTGACTTCAGATTTCAGCATTTTTTAGATCTAAAAAGATACCAAACTCTCTCTGGTTAGACTTATCATGTCCATGGAGGGCTTTAAGACACAGTTGCTTACAGTCTTTTTTGATTGAAAACTAAAACATTTGTTTTTGGACAAAGTTTATATTCTCAAAGATTCCTGCCACTTCTAGCAAACATCTCAGTGGAGTTATTTTTATACCTGGTCTATGGTTTGCTACCATGGATGTTGTGAACCTGTTCATAGCAGTACCATGCAAGATTTTTCAGTCTGGTTATATGAAGACATTTCACTTTCCAACACTGAAATCTGCTTCCTTGGTGATTTGTTAAATTTAGTTTTATGTTATAGTTGTAAGGATTTTGAGGGAGAACATTATCACAAGACATCAGGTGTTGCCAGTGGAACAGTACGTGCACCCATTTATGTCAATATTGTAATAGCAACTTGGAAGAAAACATTTGTTTTTCATTCCAGCTATGTGCAGCACTTGTATGCATCCTACAGATTCTGGGATATTTAAACATTTTATTGATTATTTAAACCACGCTACATCATTTTAAATTTTACATATCATGTTAATTTTAATCAGATCTATTTTTAGATGTTGCCATCGAAGACAGTTATAATAGATATCAGTTTATTCCAACTAGTAACCATAATCAAGCATTCTACAACCCTCATTTGCATTTTACAAGCTACCATCCTCCACATCAAAAACATATTGTTTAAAGGCATAAGGCACTGTTGTCAAGGTCATTTAATGAAGATAGTGCAGTCACTAACAAGATGGACCATGCAATTGGGAAGTTTGAAGGAAGAGGTTATCCAGATGCATTGTTGCATGAGATTAAGGATGACATTCTCACAGGTAAAAAGCAAATTTTGTTGAATTATTGGTATTACAAGCTTCAAGTTATCAGATAAGAATTTGAAAAAACAACCTGCAGATAAAAATAGAGTTTTTTCTTTGGTTAAACCATTCTCTGGGAATGCCTGCTTATGAAATGTATAAATGGTTAAGCTTACAATTGGACATTTAATGGGATTTGAAAGATAAAGTAGGAGTTGAACACTGCATTTTTTTTTAGTAAAGGAAAAAAGTGGTAAGAACCTCCTGGAATCGAATGTGGGGAAGAAAATGTACTCAAAAAAGAATGCCAAGTGCTCCTACTACAGTTTTAGTAATGATGGAAGAAATGTCATTATAAGGTTTTCTATCATAATATTGAAGTGGATTTGGTCGAATCCACTTCGCATGAAGTCCAGAGGTCGAACGGTGACAATGTCAAACTCTGATATCGTCAAAGTACAAATCTCGCAACTATCTTGATCCATGTTAATGCTTGTCCTAGGTCGATTTTGGGATTTAATTCCACAATACTGGAATTCGGCATTGTGACTTTTCATGGACGTGGGTTGATGATACGATCATTTGACCAAGTCTGATTCAATAATGTGATAGTAAACCTCATCATGAACAGTTATGAAAGATCTGTTGGTTGTCTGGGTTCTTTTTACTCAAACATCAGTTGCCATATAGCTGGCATCTTACATTTCCTGCCTAACCTTTTATATTTGCATAATGGGATGAATAATCAATGATAGACCTGACAAATGTTGCCATGACATTAAAAAGGTAAAGACACTAATGCTCTTTTGAGGCACATTACATACTCTATGAATTTTAAGAAATGCATTTTCTTCATAACAGATAAACCTAAGAACAATGGTAGAGGAGGTGACATGGAGAACCTTTTAGAAAATAAAGAACTAGTATAGCAGATGTGATTGAAAACCATATGGGCACCAGAACTTAATCCATTCCACATAAATTGAGGGTAGCTAGGCTGTAATTATCTACAGAGATTTTGTTTAATTTGTCAAAGTTAAAACATCTTATAAATATTAACATTAATTTTAGCATTTTTACAATTCAGTTCTTTTTCTTTTTCTACATATTTTGCCATCTTTATTAATTATACACTTATTTGTGAAGTGGTAGACGTTTTCGTCTATTAACTTCAATTAGTTCACTGATATACTGTCATTCCATTAACACTGTATGAGAATGGATCATTGCTTTCTTCCATTTGGCACTTTTAGTATATGGTATCAACATTATTTCAAGTTATTTATTCACTACTATTTGTGATCAGTTTTATTTATCCTATGTTTGGGGTTTGTTATTGTATAATACTAACAACAATTTCTATGAATTATTTGTTTAGAATTGAAGGCATTCTACATTTTTTATCATGTACTGTTTGTTAATTGGTTAACTGTGGCATTTCAGTTGCATAAAAAGTTCATATTTTATTCCAGAGAAGTCTCAACTGAGATGAAAGTGTTCAATATTATTAAATAAAATTTGGGAAAATAGTAAAGGAAAAACAAATGCAATATTTGATAAAGAATGAAATTAGATATAAGCAGAGAGGAAAAAATGGAATTTGTAGAAAAGTTTGTGAGTGGAATGTTTGAAAAAGAGCCAGTACAAGATGAAATATGGATTGTAAAACATAAACATGTATTTATACTTGTGTGAAAATATTAAGAATTTTCTAGAAAATGAGATTCCTATTAGATAATTAGAATAAATAAGGATTTGGCTTAAGTTATAGGAGAAGGGGTTTTTAGAATGAAGAGGGATACTAGTAATGGAAATATTAATAACAGTAAAGAAGCAATATTGAAAGAAAATGAAGTAAGGTTAATGATGCCATGTGGCAATGGTGGTTGATAAGTTTAATCTAATATGGATTAGGAAAAAATGAATATTTATACAATATGCTATGAACTTCCTCGCAAGAAAGTAATAATAAGCAGATGGGTGTGAGAAAAGACAAAAATTAGGGAGAGTTAAACAAGGATGTCATCTAAATGTGTATATGTTTGTAGTAATTCAAATAGGTTTATGTGAAATTAAAGTTGCAAGTGGGAGATGAGAAAGAGAGTTATAATACCAAGTTGTCTGTTATACGTAACTGATTTTGACCAAAAATAATAAATGATGTGGTGGTACGAGTGGAGGAATAAATAAAGAATGCTATGTTAAGGCAAAATATCGAAGGTTTTCTGAAAATGAGAAAAGAAGTAGAATATATTATACTAAGAGAGAAATATTTGTATTAGGAGTTACATTTGGAGAGTATGTAAATGCTATAGAACATAATGAAAATAATGTTGGAAATAAAAAATGTTAGCTAGCTGGTGATGTTTTAAGTGTTTAAGCTATTATTTAACAACAAAAATATGCATACGTTCAATATATACATATTAGGAAAACTAACATATGGAGCGTACATATTTCAATTTAAATGGTGAAAGAGATGTTAAAATTATACATGTATGTGTTTGTGTGTGTGTGTGTGTGTGTGTGTGTGTGTGTGTGTGTGTAAAATATTATATATATATATATATATATATATATATATATATATATATATATATATATATTATTTGAGAATCAAAACTGGATCAAGTGAACATGGGGTAATATAAAATTAAACAAAGAGGTCTGACTCTTTAAAATCCTGTAGTGTGCTTATTATCTATGCTTTTTTTCTGTGTAATATGAAAGGTGAAAGGGAATATTGTAATTGACGAAAAAATGCTAAATTTAAGATATGAAGAAGTATGGCATATGATGGAGGAAAAAGAAGGGATAAAAAGAAAAGATGAAAGGAAAAGAATATGTGAGTAAAATGAAATCAAAGAAGGTGACGTTTAATGAGATTAGGTAACGTTGTCGTCTCACAGTAAGATGCTGTCTGGTTCGATTCTCAGCTAGAGCTTCTGCTGCATGGAGACATCTGTGAATGGGCGTACCTTCATTGAAGGTTGTGCGTCAGGCCTGTCAAGCCAGTATGTAAAAATCAACTGCCAATCATTAGCAGACAGGAGTTCTGCTGTGGCGACCCCTAACTGGGAAAAGCCAAAAGACACAAACATTATGGAGAATACTGTAAGGTATATCCTTAGAAGAAATTCAAAGAATGTGTAAAACTGCTATAAAGAGTAGAAGAGAAATGTTTGAGAATATTTATGAAGGGGAACATTTCCTGTGGAAAATTTTGTTGGAAATGTTACCAGTTAAAAGTAATAGGAAAAATAAAGTACTGAAAGAAAGAAAACTTGATGAGTATAGTGATGAAGTAATGACAAATCATAGTTTTAAAGAATGTAAAGAAGCGGAACAGTTTTGGAGAAGTTTATAAAGGAATATAAATGAAAATGATTTAAATATGTAGTTGATATGATATTATATGGAAAATAATAGAATAATGTAAACATGTAAAATGGGGCAGAATATTGTTTGTATTAATTTGTAGATTCTGGAAAGAGAGAAGATGCATTCTTGCATAACAAAAAAAGAGATGATACAGATGTGCAACATGAATTGAAATGATGATTGGGGAAGAAAGGATGGGAATACTTAAATTAAAATGGTAACTTAGCAAAATCTATTTTTATTTTGTTTATCTTGAGATTATGAAATTAGAATTCATTGCTTTTTTATGTATAGATTACTTGTCAAGGTTTATAAAAAAATTGGAAAGAATTGACAAGATATATGTTATGAAAATGAATGTGTAATTAATTAAAAATATAAATAAAGCAACCCCCCCACACTTTTTTTTTTAATAAGTGCTCCTCGATCTTTTACATCTATGAGAGCTATCACCAACTCAGGCAGACGGGCCATTAATTTATATTTATAGTACAATTGCCAAAGTAATGCATTTGTGTTTCTTATATCACCTTCCTGTTTTATTTGTAACCACAATTCAGTAGATTTTAAATGCATTTTGGGATGGTCCGTATACCAACGCTATCTGTAATTATTGTTTTCAAAATATTTATAAAAAAAAAAATAGTTTTATCAGTGCCTTTTTGAGAAAATCTTTTCTAGATGTTTGATCTACTATTTTTTTTCTCAACTCAAGTATTACTATTAAAATGCCCACAAGATAATTGCCTATACTAATTGACTATACATGTGGTGTCATTTTAAAGGGGTCTATTATGTGTTAGTTTGAGACAAGAAGACCATCTTGTCTTCCCACTTTGTCTAAAATCCAAGCTGTACTTCATTTTTGCAGACTCATCTTACTGCTAATTCTCTTATGTATTATGCTGGAATGACAGAGGTAAGGATACATAGCTAGGTGGTGGTTAGTCAAATTGCAAAAAAAAAAAAAGAAAGAGAGGGAGACAGAGAGACTGTTATGGAATCCATAGCCAGAAACACAGCTAGGTTATCTGGCACCTGTGTGGCAGCTCTCCAGTCAGGTACCCCCTCTACTCAAAGCTGAGGAACAAAAACAAAAGTTCTCAGAGTTGAAAACTAAAAAAAGAAAAGAAAACACAATCTCATCTATACTCTATAACTGTAGCATGGTGCTTGCTACATTTACTGCCACACACTCAGGGCTCTGTGATAGCCTCACATGCATTCACACCCCATTGCCAACTGCTATTCATACCTCCTTGACAACTTGCACTCGTGGCAGCCACCCACTTAGTCCTACAATAGCTATGGCTGTACTATAGGTGCACCTAGTGTTCTACAAAATTCAGTGAATGCACTCTGAATCAATACCACAGTAGCTGAAAGAGAAGAATGCAGAAAACGAGTACCTTTTTTGAAGCACTCCCATCCTTCACCATCATCACTGTATGTTGCTGCATATAAGAGTTAATAAACTCTTTTTCACATCTGAAAGCTGACATTCCTATTAGAAAAGCAAATATTAACTTCTGCAATGTTTTCTGATATAAGTTACTTCGTTTGCAGTAGTCCAAATATTTGCCTGTATTTTTGAAAATATCTGGAATTAAGCTATAGCTTTTCCATTTAATATCTGATATGAGACAGTCTGAGTGATAGCAGTGCAGTTGAATGGTTACTAAAATGGCACAGAATCTGTAGCAGATGTCATACAAAAATAGCTTAAAGGAGTTTAAAATATATATTATTTAAGAATGGAAGCATAATAAAAATGAGTTCAACAAACTTTAATACTGTGGCAATTTCTTGAACAAAAAAATCAGCTATATTTGGATTTTGAAGGCAGTTTCTCTGAAAAGTCAAGCAGTATTTTAATCGGACACTGTGGGTACATGTAGTAGTGGTTAGGCAGCTATTGCATATTTAAAAAATAAAATGATACTACTTGCTCATTTAATTTTTAAAAAATGTTTTTCAAGTAGACTTCAAAAACACATTGTGTATTACAGTTGCTGCATGCAGTCTGAATTATGATCACTATGCTATTTAAATACATATGTCTGATGCACTGGCCCATCATTGGATATTTAATTTTTAGGTTAGTTATTATTTATACCATAATATTGTATGTGTCCAGCTGACACTTTAAAACTGTGGCTTCATAGATGGATGTAAGTTGCTTTGCTTGACTAATAGCCAAAGGTGGAAGAAGATTAGTGGCAGTGTCTTAGCTCCTTTATTTACCAGCATATATAGCCATCTGGGAAAGCTGAGTCTACCTATTGATACTGACACTGCAGACAGTTTGTTGCTATGTTTACAGTATCATTAAATATGCTACATCCAAAATCTAGAAGACAGCAGCTTGGTGTACAGGCATGGACCCCATTTGCAATACTCATGGCCCAGGATCAAGTAGGAACCAGGGAAGCCAGAAAGGTGGCTGGGGAGTATGGGGAGGTAGGCTTCAGCAGCCAAATATGGGTTTGTTTACCTCAAAATAAGGGAGCTTTGTCTATCCTGAGTGCATTGCTACTTGATAGAAACCAGAAAGTAGTAGAGACTCATATGTGTACTGGAGAGCAAGCAGGCATGCTTAAGTTGCATGCACAGACATTTGTCTAGCATCTCATGCTGTTACACACATATCCCTTTAGGGGAGAAGTGGGGCATAATACAATAATCCCTGTGACAACATTGTTGAAATTCACATAAAGACTCCACAGTCTCCTCTCCAGCTCACTCATATATTGGTTTTGTCAACTGTAGGCCAAGCTGGCAGCCCAGCCCAGGATGTAAACTGGTAAGTCAGGAAAGGAGAAAGTCAAAGAGTGAGTATCAGCAATGTTAGCAGCACACGGTGAAAGCCGCTGTACGTAATAAAAGCAGGAATTGAAAACAGCAGAGGAGGGAAATTCTTTAGCTAATTTGGTTGGTGCCATTCCTCAACTGTGCAGGTAAAATCTGCACGTAACTTAGTCCAGCATATGCATTGCATCTGAGTTCTATGAAGACACAGATCCTGGTGAGGAATATTTGGAGAAATGGAAGATGGTTGTAAAGCAGTAGGATGAAGGAAGTGCTTGATAGTGACACATACGGGTACTCTTATTTATGATTCGGCCAGCTTTACAAGTTGGAGAATCATAAAAATCAATGGTTATCTCTAGCAGTATTCTTAATCTTACAGGATTCCACATACTTTATTGTGAGTCTTTTATAATTATTGTACATTTCCTCAGGGGAATACAGTTCTGAATCAGCAGTGAAAGCAATGAGCTAGCAAGGGGCCCTTCTGACTTTGTCTCTACTTCATCATTTATGATAGTAACTCCTTGCCTTTAGTTACACTGAAGAGCACATAAAGTGAGTACCTCAAGCTATAACATTTTTAAGTTAAAGTTATGTATTTGTTTGTTGGTGTTATGACTTCATTATTTTCAAATCAGATATAGATCAGCTGCTTTAAGGCAGCTTAACAGTTTCAGTCATGTTAGATGCTGCACAAAGCCTGAATAAAATTGCCTCATTCCACAAATTGTGCTTTATTGCACTTTCCTCTTAGTTTTACCAAGAAATACACTTATTACTAGGAATACACTGCCTTCCTATAAAAAGTAAGAAATAAAAAAATTACATATTTTTCTAACCTCTGAAAGAGCCTACATAACTGCAGAGTTCTTAAGTCAAAATGTTGTCTCAAACATGTAGGAGTTATTACCTCAGCTTTCTAAAAAAATGAGCTACAAATTCTTTCTTCATGGACAATACCTTGTAATAATGATAACAGCATACTCCATGGTATTTATTGTTCAGAATAGTCTCCCACAGTGCACAGTAATTGCTTTGGCACTACCAGCGTCCATTATTAATAGCTCTGCAGGAGTACATTACTGAATGGCAATCTACACAAAGCTGACTATTACAGCTTAAGTAACTGCCAGAATGATGCCACCTTGCAAACAATGCATTACATTACTAATATTGCCAATAACTGGATAAACTAAATTTGTACATTTATTTGAAATAGGAGTTCTCTCTCTTATTCCAATCACCTTGCATTCAGAAGTTTTCATTACTAGCAAGCACTGCAGCAGTATGTTCTGGTTACAGAGAAATACATGAACATACAGAAGACTTTCTCAAAAGCTTTAACAGTATCATCATCTTAACTCCCACCTTCTGCATGCTGTCTGTGTTTCTGTATAGGTTTCATGACATCACAATTTTATTATAAGATTATAATAACAGAGTGTCTTTCTGTTTTGGCAGTGGTGACTACCTGACTTCGATACATTCAGTACATATTTTCAGAATGGTTATCTTTCATAGCAATTTCATGAACTGTTAAGTAAGAGATGAAGAATTCTGATGGCAGATAAAGGCCACTTGTCAAACCTAGCCTATTTTTTCTGCATCCCATACACAAATAGAAAATTCCCTATAATGATCAGCTGTATTCCCCACCAGCAAAAGTACTATGTTATATTTATCCCTTAAAGTCCCAAATTATGTTCCATTTTTTATCCTACAGCATCTTCAGTATACCTGTCCCAACTGACAAGTTACCTTGCAACGCAATAAATATTATTGACTAGAGCTAGAAAGCATGCAGTTCATTTACTCAGCCCACTATTTATTGGATATGTTCCAAATATTATTTGGTAACAGTCAGTTTAGAATGACACTGCAGAAGACAGCTATGTGAATGTTGCTTCCATAAAACAAGCAGTGTGAAATAATTTTCATTCAAAGTTGCCGAAGTGTTGTTTTTCATAGAAGACATATATACATTCACACAAATAGAAACAGATAGTGAATATATATATAGATATATATATATATATATATATATATATATATATATATATATATATATATATATATATATATATATATATATATATATATATATATATATATATATATATATATATACATATGTAGACTCATTCTCATTTATACTAATATACTAATAAACCAGAGAGCACTAAATCTTGAGGAAGAGAGGATTTACACATTGCACCCCATCCTCATTAGTAACACTAGTGAATCTTTTACAAGGCTGTCTTGTCAAATAGCTGTCCTCTCATAGCTGTATTACTAACCAGCCTGCTGCTCAGTCTATCAGTTTTTTTGCCTCAATGGTGTCTATAATATGATCTTTTGCACTATTCATGCACTTTTGAATTTACTCACTGTCTCCGATCCTGTTGCATAATCTTGAAGTTTGGTCCAGACATTCACCACCAGTATATAAAATAATATTTCCTTGTATATCTTGTCATATATCCACCCTCCTTGGTATGCTAAACAGTGTCATCCTCTTTCAGTATATTTCTCTGTATTTCTCTCTCTCACTACACATACACACACACACACATATATATATATATATATATATATATATATATATATATATATATATATATTTATATATATATATATATATATATATATATATATATATATATATATATATATATATATATATATATATATATATATATATATATATTTATATATTTAAGAATCCACAAACGTACTGTTCAGCAGTCAAAGGTACTCAACTTGGATAAAATGTATGAAAACAAAAAGGAAAAACAAAGGCGATCACCAGGCTGACTATCATAAAACTCTTCTTTAATAAAAAGTGAAAAATAAAATGGCAGGATAAGCACTTTCAGGTTAAACCCTTCTTCAGATCTGGAAATAGAAGGTAAAATGAAGCATTTATAGTTGAAACTAACAAATTAAAGTTGCTCCTTTCAGACACGGGCTTTTAGTAATCCAATCAGTATCTTCCACATGAATCTCCCACCTCTTCAACGTGGATAGGTTCACACTCAAATCAAATATCCAGTAAGACTGTGATTCTGTTATCAAGCTGATTGCATAATGTTATAGCAGACAACAAATAAAATAGTTCCTTTCAGACACTGCCTTTTAGTTGACCAGTCAGTGTCTTCTGGATGAATCTACACCTCTTCAATGCAGATAGGTCCACACTAAAGTCAAATATTTAATACAATTGTAGTTCTGTTATCCAACTAATGGTGTTTCAGCAGAATTTACTTTCATTAGACATAAGGTCATGAGTGGAAATAGTAAAAGTAATAAAGATATAAATAATAAAAATAAATAGCCCAAACTTTTTAAAATGTTCATAGTATATACTAAGTTCTTCTTCCAAAGTATCTTTAATCCTGAATGGGTCATGAAGATCTAGGAAGTGTGTGTATATTCATAAAGTAAATCAAGTATCTCCATTTTGGCATTGCCTATATTACATCCAATCATAGATTTCTACGGAATTTATGCTCCTTAAGGGCAGGTTTGAGAGTTAAATCGGTCTAAACATCAACAATGTATAAAAAAAGTGCATTACCTCCTCACACCACTGGAGAAACCCGAGTGCAACTGTGAGACAGGTATGTTTGAAGGAATGACCTTATCATTGTGTGACAAGACAAATGCTGACCTTAAAAGAGAATAAAATAGTTGTGGGAGCCCACTCCCCATATAAATGCTTCTACTGAAATGAAGTGCACATACCAGAGCTGTTATATATGCCAGCCCACACTGTAGCCACACTCGCATTTGTTAGCCATTACTAAATTCAAACTTATACCAATCTGAGGAAAAATTTATGAGAAATATGCATTATTTGCTCAAGCCACAAGAGAAGGCTGAGTACAACTGTCAGATGTAATACATTTGAAGAGATGATCTCATGACTGTGTTGCAAGCAAATGTTGGCATTAAGGGAGTGGGAAATAGTTGTGGGAACCTTCTCCCTTTAATTTCTCCAAGCATTTTGTGTTACTTTTGACAGTCCTAAGTTAAAGTATGATTAAAGTTCATAAAATTAGTATTGTTTCAATTTTTGATGTTAGCCAAGAGTGCTCTCATCCGCAATGTGCAGAGAATTTACTCCTTCTACAATTTATATGGAGTTACATGTATCGGTAGCATATCTAAATATGATTGCAAATTCCTTTTTTATGAGACCTATTGCTCCTCCTATTACTGGACTTGTCTGGGTATCTTTCTTCCACATTGGGAATGGACCACACCATTGAGTCCAGGGTCTTTGTCTGCTACTAACCTGGCTGTCTATCACATTTCCATGTACTCAGTGCGATTGGATATATCCCCTCCCCTTAAATTATCTGTGACAAATTGGACTGCCACGAAGCAAAATTCATGTGTTGGATTATGTAAAACATGTTGGGCTAATGCATTTTGTTTCTTCTTTAGATGTATATTGCTTAATTGATGAAGAAAATGTACTTTAAATGCTTTGTTAGTTTTTCCAATGTAGAAACAAATACATTGTTCACACAGTGCCAAATAAACTAGATTGCAAAATTCACAATCCACAACCAGCACTCAGAAGTTGGATACTGATGAGATAAGATTTTTCAAATGGTGATTACCCTTTAAAAGGCTCCAAAGAAACAGGAAACAACAAGATCTGAAGAAGGCTGATTAAGCTGAAAGTATTTATTATTTTGTTTTGGATTTCTTGGATTTACTTGCAAGTTTTTACTTTGTCATCCTTGGGACATAAACTTTGAGCATGGATTTTAATTTTTTAATTAAAGTGTTTTATTTTAACAGTTCTGCCTGTTAACAAGACCTTTTTACCGAAACTACTGCCAAATAGCTTAATGATTACAAAATTATAATGTCATAATTGTAGAATAATATACTTAAGTATTACACAGTAATTGCTGCTGTTTGGATTTGAACCATCATACAGGTTGGCTAACTGAAACTTTGGCAAATGAATTGTTGCAAGAGAATTTTGAGCAGGCATATATGGATGCTAATTTCTGAGCTATTTTCTAATGCCTATGATTCATACATGAGCCATATTTACCCTGTGTCTATCTGAGACATTGTAATCTCTCCTGATATACCTTCCTATTTCTATTTCTTCTGAAGCTGTAAAGAACAGAAAAATAAATTAAAAACATATGAACATGTATCTCTCATTGCAAGTCATGTTGCTGTATAGACTGGTATGGGACACTATACTTACACTACCAAGGTGGGTCATTGGCTTTAAAATATTCCTCCCACTGGTGCAGGAGATCCTGCTTGTGCCTTTTCTTGTCATTTTAATGGCAACAACATTGTTCCCAGTATGTGGAATGTGGCACCGGGGACAGCCTTGGCCAAGCTATTCCAAGCTTCAGCCTTGTACTGGGACTTGGTATAATCCCATGCAATGACCTTTAGCTGTAACACTTTATGATGAGTCTGACAAAGATTTTGGTCTCCTGTTGACACCATTTTTAAGCTCTAAATGGAGCATTGTCCTCACAACGACTTTATTGTCAGCTATTGTCATTCTTTATTTAAATGTAGTTTAAGCATTATATAGTCCCTTGGTGATAGATATCATTTTCAAACTGTGAGTGATAGCACCTGGAAATCAAACCCTTAACAAAAAGGAACATAAAATCTTTTATTGGGTGTATTAAGTGTTAATTAAGTGTTAATGCAATATAAGAGCTTACACATCTTGGGTGTATTAACTGCTGATGCAATAGGAGGACTTCCACTCTCTGGGTGTTAACTGATGTGTACAATTTTGATCATGACTGGAGACAGACCTATTTCTGACAACCATGTAACTGTTGCACTGTTGGATTAATATGTCGAGACATATATGTAATCCTATGGAAAGTTTTCCTTGCACAAATTTGTGTAATGTATATAATGTTAAGCCAAGTGTATTTGAGTGGCAGATGGTAATGTTTTACTCAGATGTCATAGTACATAAAGTGACATTGCTTTGCAGTCATTCCTGTTTACTGACATTGCTACATGCCAGCTGTGGTACAAATAAGCTAGTGAAAGCTTTTTTTTTTAATGCTGCCTTTGTGTGATGACCTGTTGGATTCATTCAAAATCTGATGCATTTCTATTATAGCACATATTCAAGTATGGACCATAAAACTTTAGCATACATATAATTTTCAACACTACTTCCATCAGTCCAACGTACACTTATGATACTGTTGTTTCTTTTGCTTCTTAAGGTATGTTCAGATGTATGAAGAAATCTGCATTACATACCTATTAACATTTCAGAAACACCTGATTTTGCCAATTGTAATTTCTCTTACTTTTGATGAACTAGCATTGCTAACATCAGCCACATAATCACAGTCAACTCTTACTTCAGGTTCAAGTACTGGGAAAAAAATGACAAAACTTTATTAGGACTTCTACATTACAACTATTATTAATGTGGGTTCATACTCTGTACTGCTTGTGTTGTTCTTCAAAACTTAGTGCAGTAACATGTTCATCCACTGACAATGTGACATGACAGATGTATTTTCATCATGCAGTACTGTCCACAGTGCACACTCCCACTACTCCCATTTGCGGGACTGGCGGCTACGTCTTTGCATATGCAAAATAAAATGTTGGTGGTTTGCCTTGAGAAGTGGACTATCATTCACTGATACTGAACACTGACAGTCACCAAAGTGCAATGCTAAGTTTTGCACAAAGGATGAAGCCCAAAAAATGAATCATAAAGCATTGTGATGAGTTATCCAATTGGTGTCCTTATACAACTGAAACGTTACAGACCAAATTGCAGCACTGAAAAATGACCCTGGAATACTGCAATGAACTCTTTATTGAACAAAGAGTTTGTTGCAGTATTCTTGGGTCATTTTTCAGTGCTGCAGTTTGGTTTGTGGTGCTCTTGCCTTCTGTGGAATACCAGTTTGGGTTTTGACAAGTAAAATGTTGACAGGAAAGATTGCTACTTTCACTGGCATGTGAAAATACCAAGATTTGAATCCAGCACCTATGGCATTACCCTGAAACATTGGCATTTTTAACAGTGTTTGCAGCAACTTGCATTTCTCATAGGCCTCATCATGCATTCATGTCATGAGATTTATTGAAGAAGGGGCCTTACAGAAGTGTAGTGAATGTGATGTTATACATATGATATATCAGTACATTATACACTTGTGGTAATGAAATGTATTACTTTCATGAAAAATATTTTTCAGACATTATTGCAACTTTGGTGATTAACTATGCATATTTCCCAAATCAGTTATGTTACTGATTTTACTTCCTCACATTTTAACACAAGAAATATTAGTAACATCATACACCTAAAAGTGCATTTACTATAGATAGATTAATGCGATCTTGTTTATTACCCATTCCATACACTTGTGTTGTAATAATCAAAGCATTTGAAATTATGTCAAGTTCAAGTACACTTAAAAATATTGTACTGTGATCACTAAATTCAAAACATCCCAAATGGGGATTCAAACCCTGCACTGCTCTTAGAACTTCCTGCACTAACACTTTCAGCTACTGTGAGAATAATATGACAATTGTATTTTCATCTTTCAGTACTGTCCAGAGTGCTGAATAAAGTGCACAATCACCAGACTCATTTGTTCTATAGACAGCAAAGACTTTGCACATGTGAAATTACATTTTGAGTTTTTTCTTGGGAAATGAACAGTTATTCAGTGATAGTGAACATAGATATCACCCACATGCAATGCCAAGCATCACTGAAAGCATTAAGCCTAAAAACAAAAATCATGAATCAGTATGATGATTTCTCATCTTTGTGGTTGTATACCTTTAAAAGGCTGCATTAGGGATTTCTACTTTTACACTGATATCACCCTCTCTAGACTTAAACCAGGAAACCATGGCATTACCATGAAACAGTGAAATCATTAACAGCGTTTGGCAAATCAGCATTGCCATACTGAGCTAGAGAAAACAGACCACACACACTCAGTCAGCTTTGAACTTCTGAAATGCTGCAATTAGAGAGCAATATACCCATGTTATCACGCTTAGCTTTTGCACTTTCTCTGTTGAAGTCTTGCTGAATGTGATATATAGAATCTTGAATAGTAGAGCATGTTAAAATTAAAACACGTGTGTGCAAGAAGTGTGTTCTTCCATTTGCTTTGTGTGCATTACTCAATTTGGATCCCTTTGTAACATGATTGCATTATATTTTGCAATGAGTTTGACTGTTTTGTCTGTAAATACATTGTATATACCTGACATGACTTAGATACATGATTTGCTCAGAGGCACCTTGTTTTATGACAATATTTGACTAAAGGGGGTATAAAGGTTATCTCCTAAGTCAATAAATGTACATGAAACCTTTGTGAGTATACCTATTCTCTCTAACACAACCTCTGTAGGTATATTTTCCATTAGCATGAGTTATAAAATACTTTATTTGATGTGCACAACTGTTAAGTTACACTTGCAAGGCATGTCCTAACCACAGTTCTGAATACTTGCAGTTGTACTGCTAAGATGTGTGGATAGCATTGTCTAGGCCCTAATTCCATGTTTACTTGCCCAGCACCTCAAGCAGATTGAGTGATTCAGGAATAACAATGAGCTGATACTTGATTTGCATATCTGACATGGCCAGAGAGTTAGCAGAACCTGGGACTATGAAACTTCTAATGTGCTTGGATTCCCCAAGTGCTGCCAGGCAAAACTACTATTGATAAATGCTTGGAATTGCTGAATTTACATTCTTTTGGAAGAAATGACTTTCAATTTCTGTTAAGGTATGTTTTCTTATTATAGTGTGGGCATAGCTTATTTGTCTTCATTTCTATATAGATCTGTAAGTTTGTCATCATACAAAGTTTATTTGATTTAGCTCATAGTTGTAGTAGTAGTTGTAGTAGTAGCAGTATTACTAGTAGTACAGTATCGTTAACTAGAGAATATTACTTGCTTGACCCATTGTGCAGATAATACTGAGAGTGCCCTGGTCCCTGCTGTGGTGTCTATCTTGACCAACTTTTATATCTGATGCATTGTAGTGAGCAGGCCAAGTATATGTTTTTGAGCAGTAGGTTTTTTATTGGATTGTGATTCCTCATTTGTGTTTAAACTAGCTATCTTTTCTTTTCTAGTCATAGGGTTCTGTAACTCTTCTGGATTATCTACTTGTATGAATGATGCTGACAATTTCCTACCCTCGTGGGATTGCTTGACATGGGCTTGTCTTGGCTTTAAGCTGAAGTTTTATACATATGCAAGAAAAAGCCATTTTATACCTTTAATACTTACAGCTGTTTTGTTTTGTCTATGCTGCATACATCACTTATATAGATTACTGCTAACATTCTTGTATAGTTTATCAGTAGTTTGTGTTACTGAAGTACAGTACATACATAAATGGTAAAAATGTAATTCTTCATTACAGCTTCAACATTTACCTTTTTAATGCTGCTGATAATGTTTTTTATTCAGGGTTACTTATCTCTGATGCTCACAATGGACAATCAGTAAGTTAAGGCTGGTAAATTTACATGCATCACTAAGTGCTTAGCTGATTTTGATGTTTACTTATGTGGTGAGTACGTGAGCTATTTGCTGTATGTTAGCCATCTACTACGATTATTCACAGCTACTGTTCCTTCATCTGACTCCCATTTGTGTGTGATGGCCCTGAATGTGCTGCTGCGAACTGTTTTCCTTGTTCTTGCTTTCCCTGCTGCAACTATTTCCTGAGAATCATGTGACACAGACTGCCAGTATTTTGGCAGAGGTGGCTAAGTCATACTGCAGGGTATCCCAAAGAGGTATCTAGATATTGAAAATGTGACTTGAAATCTGAGTGTGTGCATTATTTTAAAATTGCTTGCCAACCAGTAAATGTCATTCACCAGTAACATTGACTAATTAAATAAAGAATGTATATTTGAAAATATGAGAAATGTTTAAATAAATATAAATATATTAATAATACATGACTATATGGAATATGTTATATCAAAAAACAGATGAGGCTCACCACAGCCAATATTAAACTGTTTATTAACCTTCAGACTTCAAACAATTACATTTAAACACACTCCATTCAAATAGTGATGCCTAAAAAAGTCAAGCAATCACAATTATCTCAATGTTATCACATGTTATAACACATTAAGTTTTGTTAAAAACAAGATATATACAATCATAAAATACTACATCCATCACATGAATGCATACAAGAAAATATACTTAGTAAAACCATAACTATATAAAACACTATCGTAGAAACATAACACTAATGTTTATCAGGGCGTGCTACTAGAAAAGGTTTCAAAGTAACCTTTTCATTCAGTCCACATCCCCTGTACCCCTGGAGTCTGATAATCCACCTATTTTCACATTCTTCCATGTGGTTCTTTACATTGCCCAATCTATTTGTTCTTTTAATTAACTGCAGCACACTAAACTTAAATTTATGTGATGTACCTACACTCAATACGTGTCTGGCTAAGGCATTGTGATCATCCTCTCTATTGATAGCATATATATGCTCGCTCACGCATTCCCTAAGACTTCTATTAGTTTTTTCTACATAGAAACATAAGCATACCTGGCACACAGTCAGGTATACTAAGTCTCTAGATCTACAATCAGCATAGAAGTCAAATCTATATACATTCCCTGTATCTGGATGTGTAAAACAATTACTACCAGACATGTAGACACATTGGTTACAGCCTCTACAAGGGAAGGTGCCGTGTCTATTCAATAAAATTGTACCCTTCTCATCACTCTCATAACACAACAACCTTTTCAATGTTTTCAAATTCCTATAGGCAAAACTAGGTTTGCTTAAAACTGTCCCAGCAATTCTATCTTCGGTAGTGAGGATACCCCAATTTTTGTTGATAACATCCTTAATCTTCAGGTTCTTGTTGGAGTAGGGAATCATTATCCTATTTACATTAACCTGTTGCCCCCCATTATTCACATGTGTATCATGACTTTGATGCTTTATCCAGGACTGTTTTGTGGTGTTTTTATATGGAATATGTTATTTAAGACTGCATTTCTTGATGGTTTGTTATCTGAAGAAGTCCTTACTTTTGGGATGAAAGCACTTATGATTTTATGAGTTATTATATACTTTAAATTTTCCAGCATCTTACATTGGTGTTATTTTTACTTTATTTTTTTGGTTCTTGGATTTTGATTTTACACTTATTTTTGTGCCATAAGTAAAAATGGTGATATTGTTCTCTGTCCTCTGGCTATGCCTGAAACACAAGTGGGAAGTTACTAAATCTACAGTACTCAATATCCTTACTACTGAAAGTGTCCATTGCATCTCAGCATTCTACATCCTACTATCCAAACATACAGCAATTCATTTCCTCAGTCTTTGTACTGTACCCAAGTCCTATTTTCTGTCCGTCACATGTGGAGGGCAGTGTCAAAGACTTTTGGGGAAGCATGGGTAAACCAGATTTGCTGGCATTCTTTGTTCAAGTTCTCGTACAACCCTATCATGAAATGGCAACATATTTTCTTGACAGATAAATATTAAGATGTAGTAATTGCTGTCCTTATTATGGTTGCCTTCTAGAAAAACAACTAATCATTCATTGCAGATTCTCCCCATGACTTTTTGTACCACTGTTGTTAAGCTGATTAGCCTGTAGTTTACCTGACTTGTCTTATCCCCAATATAAAGTTACCCCACTTTCTGTACTCCATTCTTCAAGCACTTTTGTACTAGTCAGAGCCCTGCTGAAATAGTACACAAGTAATTGCCACCCTGATGTTTTCCTATTGGCTTCTGCCTGACCCCACTTATTTTCCTCCTTTAGTCCTGTGCCTCTTCCTTTTCTGTGGCACATCCAGAAATACATAAAAGTTAGGGTACAACACACTTAAGAGAACTATTTTGTTTGTAAGCAGTGGATCAACAGGCATATGACACTCAGAAAAGAACCTGAGAATTTAAACATGATTTGGTTAGATATACGGTAACAAAGCCATCCCTTTGAGATAGCTTGATTACAAAAATAATGAAGACCTGCATTTGAAACACTGCTTCAGCAATGGAAAGATCAGAACATCCTTACTTACTTAATGAATTACTTATTCACTTAGAATTTCAGTACATCTGATTGATAGTCGCTGGGATTCAATAAACTCAGTGTAGGCTTCGTGTGAAATCTACACAGAGTTATACATGTTTGTGAGGTGAGCAGCAGCAGTGATTACATATTTATGCCACAGTGTTGCCAGCCAGGAAACCATATAAAGCAACATTAATAGCAAATGTGTTTACCTTAGAGCAAACTAGCTTAGCAGGACTGCACAAAATGTCACAGTGATTAACAGGGTTTATCATATAACAATGTATAGAGTACAAACACATTACAGGACAGTGTATACAGTGCAGAGTATTGTGTTCCAGTGTTCCAGACATTCTGTACAAAAGTTGTGTAAATGATCTGTAAGGTTACGTGGACTGCCATGTAAAATAAACAGTCAGGAGAGTGTGTGTATTGAATAGGGACACACAGATGAATTGTAGGAATAAACACAGGGAAAGAGGACTATTGACACATTGTAATGTAAAGCAGATGAAGGCATGTAGATGGAAGACAGTTGAAGCAGGAACACTAATCACATATCAAGATGGTACAGTATGAACTGCACAGTGAAAATGTATATTATGTGACTGTCAGACAAGGTGACATAAAATGGAGAAGATGCCTTTGTGATATAAGTATCCTGACATAAACAATGGAGAGGACATCTATCAGTGATGTTATATACAATCGGGGTTAGGTGCATATTGTGATGTTGTGCACACTGATTTGGCTGAATATGACTGGAATGTCAGCAGAGGTCTCCACCAAGTGGAACACAGTTACAGGCTCATGAACAACGGTAAAAGAAGCATGCAGAATCATAAGCAATATCAGAATATTACTATCAGTGCTCCCATGTCTCTGAAAAAAACATATGTGATTTTGAGCGATCATTGCTGGTTCCGCATGAACACACTTGTACAACTACTGTGGTATGTCAGCAATTTATGAATAGAGGGTAATCAAGCACACTGTCCTGACATTGTAACATCTGCTCCAGGTGTTCGGAGGGACACTGCTATACCTGTATGTGACATTGTGATCAATACAGGCTAGTTGACTGATGTGCATGGCAGATATATATGGCACAATCCACACTGCCACAATTGTAACCCCCCTGCCATCAATGTTGCCAAACAGCTATGTATGTACTGTATGCATCACCAGAACAGGTGTCACACATGCATCTGTTATAACACCTTTTTGGGGGTTCTGCAACAAAAAAAAATACTTATGCATGGCCAATAAGATGTATCACAGCTCATTGTGGCAAAGGTGTTACACTTCAGTTGCACATCACTGGAAGATGTGTAGGGAGGTACATGAAGAAGGGTGCATTGTACTCAATTTTTGGTGTGATGAAGGCTGTGACCTATGGAGGTATTATGGCCTTTGATGTGGATGTCCTGAACATAGTCAGTAGTTGTGTTACATACAAGGGAGTAGTCACCACTATGACCACATGCTGGTGGATGTTCCACACACTACTTACACCAGGACACAGGTTACATATAAAATTGGTCTGCTTATAGGGTGTGCTGTCTACACTGTCTTTGGGCTGTGTGTTTGCTTTCATAATGTAACAAATCCCCCATATTTTTGTTTCATGTCATGGGTCTTCATGTCTGTGGCAGCAATCTTTGGTGAGTGTTGATACTGTCTGTATTATAATAATATCACAATTGGAGTTAATGATTGTCCACAATCTGTACTCCTCCAGGCAGCTGTTTGGGCATAAGATGTGTATGTCATTTTTGATATCTGTGCTTTAATAATAGACAGGAAAGGGCCTAGCAGACAGCCTTGATGTATGGACTTGATCACTGGATCCAAGATGTAGGTCACTTCATGCATTTCAACAAATTTAGATGAAACATATCTGCTCCAGTGGTTTGCCCACTTGGTGATATAGGTGTTTATGGCCACCTCTGACAGTGTTAAGTAAATACCTCAATGTTGATTTGTGTCAAATGCCTTGGCCTGGTCAAGTTCTGCAGGATGATAGTGCTGTCATCATACATGCACTTCATGACCTCTTTGAGGACATCTAACAGATGAAACCAACATGGATGTAGCATTAACAACTCCCACAAGTCTTTTGCACACAGTCAGGATATTACTAGTATCTATTATTTAGAAAAGATCCAAGATGACATGTTGGACTACCTCACAGATAAGGAGAGTCATACTGTGTCTATACATGCATGCATCAGGTGCTGTCCTCCTCTCTCCACTTAGGGTGTGCTAAAGTATGCATCCAACTGTGTCAAGTAGGTGTATGTTTTGACTCACACTATATCTGTGATGTTGTCACAGTCCATTGATTCTGTGTGATAGGCCTGAATGAAGGCAAATCAGTGCATACTGCCTATCTTGATCTGACATAGGGTTTGGATAAAATCCCCCACTTGGGTATCATTGAGAAACTCTCCCGGTTGGGGATTAATGCTTATGTTACTAGATGGTGAACCAATTGTCTCACAGACAGAACACATTATTGTGAAAGTTGGTGAATCAACCTCTACCAGTAGAGCTGTCACCAGTGGCATACCCCAAGGATCTGTGATGACCTGTTTACTGCTTGGCATTTATTTCTCAACAATCCAGGCTAAAGTGTGCAGCCTTTGGCTTATCAAGTTTGCTGATTCTTGCATATTGTGTGCAATCATTAAGTCCACAAATGATGTTAACATACTACAGGACAGCCTAATAGGTTCATAGGTTCATAGGTTGGTACTGAGCTATCTGCCCAAAGGCATATATTAGCCCAGCCACGTTGTGAGGTATTCACCACCCCTTTAGTAGTTCCCTAGACCCTTGTACTAGCAGCTAGTACCCTTGGTCCCTATCTAGTAGTGCTGTTGGTGTGATCCCCGGTGTGAACTTTCTGTAACTCATCTCCTCATCAAGGTTCCTCTTGAAGAGTGATAGTGAGGGACTCTGTCTTATGTAGATCAGGACCCTGTTCCATAGTAAGGGAAGTCTCTGCGAAGGGAATCTATCCCTCCAGCATGTTCTATTCATTGTTGTGTTGAGGTTTATTTCCCTAGAGTGTGTAGCTCTAGTAGATTTGGTTTTGCTAAGATGGAGCATGTTCAACAATTCTGGGTTGGACATGGCTCTGTACATTAGACAGAGATCGCCTCTGAGAAAGCGGTATGCAACAGAGAACAGTCTTAGCTTTTTCAATCGTGCTGCATACGGCAACTGTTTGAGGCCAGTAATTCTCTTGGTTAGGTACCTCTGTGGTCTCTCGAGCTGCTGGAGATGTCTAGCCAGGTACGTACCAATTGGTGCATTGTACTCAATAATGGGTCTGATGAGGGAAGAGTAGAGGGGCACCATTACATCCTTAGATCTTGATGTGAACCCTTTCATGATCAGATGGGTCACATAGAAGGATTTTCTAACCACTTTGGCAACATGGTTATCAAAGGAAAGCTGGCTATCTACTTGGGTCCCTAGATCCCTTATTTCTTCTTCAGATTTCAGGGGATTAACTCCTATGTTGTAGTTTGCAGGTACTCTGTTTTTTCCAAAGGGGATTACTACGCATTTTTTTGCATGTAGCTTGAGACCATGGCTTTGACACCATGCATTAGTCTCATTTAGGGCCTTCTGGAGGATCTCCATGTTGACCGGAGACTCTATTATAGCACCCAGTTTGCAGTCATCTGCAAACTTAGTAAGCCACAACCCTTCCATGCTTGCCTGTACTTCTGAGAAGTATATGCCAAACAGGAGGGGCCCCAGGACAGAGCCCTGAGGCATACCACTTGTTACTGGTCTGGATTCGGACATAGATCCTGCTACTCATACTTTATGGGATCTGTCTGAGAGCCAGTTTATGATCCATCTTGTGACGTAAGGGTTTATGACCAGGCTGGTAAGCTTATCAATAATACCCAAATGGGGAATGGTGTCAAACGCTTTAGCAAGGTCAAGGTAAGCTGTGTGTACCTCCTTTCCCTTATCTATAGCCTGAGTAACTGTCTCAAAGAAATCCACCAGGTTCAGGAGGCATGATATGCCCTTGACGAAGCCGAACTGTGTGGTATTTCTTTGATGTTTAATGCCACTGAAATGTTGTGATGCCCTATATTAACACACTCTGTTACATAAAAATGCATCATTTAACTTCATTATAATTGATCGTATCCTAGATATCAAATCCAAAAAATCAAGCTGGCATGAATTATTAAACACAAAAGAAAATAAATGGATAATTAAATTAGGTGGGCATTTTGCACCTGGTTTAAATGAGCATCTTTAATTAGTCACACAATGGCATAATTTAGAGTATATAATGGATGATCTGATTGTATTTTATTACACTGATGAAGGCTGTTTAGCTTATTCGTGCACTATATAGTGTATATGTATATGTGTATACCTTAATAAACATTAGGTTGCTGTCACTGTCTGCTGGTTGGATTTTGAGTTTGCATTTGGAATTATGTGACCTTGCAGATGCCATACCTGCAGAGAAACGTTGGGATTGACATCTGCAAATCAGCCATAGCTGATCACATCAGCAGAGTCTGGTAAGAGGAAGGTGATAATAGCAGTTTCCCACATGTTGGTGTAAAATGCTCTCTCTAGTGTCAAGCAAGTGCAGAAACAAACATACGCCCACCTCCATGTTGACTGAAGTGAGAAGAGAACCTCTACCTATCTTAGTACATTGACTAGAGATCCCTGTATTTAAAGCAAGCACCACAGCTCAAGTCTGACTTGGAGAGTGTCAGACAGTTTATAGGTGATGACATCAGCAGTGTCTGTTGAGAAGAAATTGGTAATAGCAGTGCCCCACATCCTGGTTCAAAATGCTCTTTCTAATGTCAAGCAAGTGCAGAAACACACACACATACACACACACACACATCAGTTGACTACAGTGACAGAAGTCCTCTATCTAAGTACACCAACTAGAGAGCTCTGTATTTAAGGCAAGTGCCAGAGCTCAAGTCTGACTTTCACAAAGCTGCAAGACAACTTGTAGTGAATGACATCAGCACTGAATGTTGGAGAGAAGAAGTTGGGAGGCCTGCATGAAATGGATGTATAAGCATGTGCAAGTGCCAAAATATTATCAATCCATGGGATTGCAGTGGTAACTGTAGGATGCAGACTTATACTCCTTTGAGCAGATAGACATACAAATAACTCCAAATTGACTGCAGTGAGAACAAAATCCCTATTAAGCTAAGTACACACACTAGAGAACACCATTCTTTATGCAAGTGCCACAGCAGAAATCTGATTTCTTGCAAGGCTGCAAGACAGCTTATAGTGCATGACATCAGCACTGGATGTTGAAGAGAAGATGTTGGGAGAACTGCATGAAATGGATAGCTAGCCATGTTCAACTGTCAAGATAGTAAAGTTCTGCATGTTACCAGACTGATGAGTCCGCAATGTGCAGTATTTGGTGGCTGTGTCTCCAAAGTGCAGGTATACTTTCAAAGACAGCCTTATGCAAACCAGTGTCCACATTACTACATTTACTGGAAAATCTGAATATGTATTGTCATTCTACAGATGTGCATTGTATATATACCATGTTTATTAATTTATGTAGTGTAGTTGATATATTTCTGAATAAGTATGGAGAGACCAAGGTTGAAGTGCAGGGCGGGGGGTAACACATGGTTGGATTGTAAATATGTGACTTTTTTTAGATAGGGCCAATATTTTTTTCATGTTTCCACGTGTAGGCTCATGGCATGATGACTAAATGGACTGTAAACAAAAGTAATACATGCTATTATTTCAAGTCAAGTAAGTCAAGGAAAAATTTGTTGCCATTCAGACCATACAGCAAACGTGCACAACTGAATGAAATTACGTTTCTCTAAGCTCAAGTGCAAGAAAACATAAATACAGGAACAATAACATAATCAGCAACAACATCATCAATAACTGAGACCAAGCCATCAGAAGGCAACAAGATGCAGTAACCATGTTTGCAACCCATCCCAATGGTAAATTGCATTGACCGCAGTAGTCCACACCATTCACACAATCGCTAGCTTTCCAAAACTCCAGCAATGCCCCAAGTACTAGGCCTTTCTCTCTGAACCAACAGAGCCACCTCTATACTCGCATAAAAAAAAACCCTACATCTATACCATCCTCACCACCGTCAGCTTTCACCCTCCAAAACCAGCAACATTCTAATTTCCAGACCAGTCCTCTCCAACCCACCATAACTTGGAAATCTAAAGTTGGGTTTCCTCCATCTGCACACAGCCCAACTGCCACTTCTTGAAGGCTTGAACAGCCATGGTCTTCCCACAGTCCCAATAAACAGTCCAACAGTCATCAAAGGCAAACTCCCACACCAATCAAGAAAACACCATGGTTGCCAAATGATCACACACCTGACCCATTCAAAACTGGACTTAAATGGACAACTAATGACAATCACACAGAAAACACAAAAATGTACATCTGGAGCCAGAGTAGCCATACAGGTGCTGCCATCTTATGCCATCCTATTTACTTCGGGTAATGCAATGCTGAGAGCAGGTTTGTGTGATGGCTGGCAAGGTGTTTGCACATGCAAGATACGCATTTTTACTGCTTTCCTTGTTTGCATGTAGTTAAGCTGTATGCAAATGCGAGCCTCATTGCTAAAATTCTGGGAGTTGTCAGTACTGAGGGTATGAAACACACCTGCTGCTTAGCTGACTCAGTGGCAGCAGGTGTAAAAGCATTGAAACATTTATTTTTGAGCCCAGATGAAATAGGGTTCCAATGCAGGTGTATCTAATATTTTTAAGTAAGTAGTGAAAATGCAATGGAATTATTCTTTATACTGTATTCACTGTGTGTTACAGTGTGTTGATATAGCACAGCATGTTGAAGGGGCATTGCACAGAGGTAACTTTACCACAGAAGATCCATTCACTGTAATTTGGCATTGGTGAGCAATGCCAAACTCTGCACAAACATACAGGCTAAAAAGTGAAGGTTGATTGTTTTTCTTTTGTTTTTTTGGTACTTATGTGTGTTGTGTGTGATTCTTTTTTTTGACCAGATTATATGTGTTAAAATGGGGTAGATAGGAAAGTGTTGAAATGGGGGATAATCAGGGGGAAGAACAAGGGAAAAGAATATAGGAATTTGCAGGGTGCAGGTAAGAAAGAACCATAGCTATCCATTTCTTTAACAGTGTAAAATTAAAATATGTACAGAATATTAGCTGAATTTGGACTGTCACTTCCACAAAGAGGGGTGACAATAATGCAATCATGTTGTATAGCCAGTTTTACCAAATCAAGTGTGTCAAAAAGACATGTGGGTTTTTTAGTTCAGTAAGAGATTTCTTGGTCAGGTAAGTTGGACAGGTGGGAAAGCAAATACAAACAAACAGGACAAGTAAGACAAGACACAGAGATGGTGAGGGACACAAAAGTTTGGGGACACCATGATTTGGGTGAGGGAGGGATAATGCAAACCCATGCCCATCAAACATGGGGACAGTCACCATTGTCCCCTTACTCTGCTGACTGCTGGAGTGCTTGACATCTTCTTCTACTATGGACCATAAGGCAGGGCAGTCTCTCCATTCAGCATTAGTTATATACCAATGGTATGGTGTGCAACCCAACACACCAACCCTAGCTTCTCATGCTGGATAATGAGATCCCTACCTCCACCAGTACCCCCAGAGGGTAACACAGGGCAGCAGAAGCAGTACTGCCAGGTGGATCTCAGATGTGCAGGGCACTGGTGCTGGAGCCGGTGGAGCAGGGACAGGCTGAGACACTGTGGTTGGTCTAGCTCACTGTGCTGTGAAGCATTTAATGATTTGTTACAGTTGAATGACATGGAGACATTTTGAAGACATACATAAAATTAGTACAATCATATGTGACATATAATGCATTATCACAATAACACAACTTTATCTGAAGTTGCACATTTAACTATACCTCATAACAACTACAAACTATAATTATGGATTGCTCAAAGTAATCCTTGCAATGTGAAGATATTGCAAATATGCTTGGTCCAATTATATAGATTACAGTTAACAGCAGGGCATTTATAACACTTATGTAGAATTTAAGGTGTGTGATATTATTCAAGAATTGCAGTATTGTATGGTGGTTACTGATGGCATTTGAACCCACAGGCTCTGACTACAGTCTTACACTTGACTCCTAAAGTTGGTTTATGCAACAGACGTATGCATGCATACTTGCTTTTCCAGTTAGGATATGCATTCTTACTTTGTTACTACAGTACAGAAAACAAAATCATTTTTTCTTTAACTTTTACAGCTACAAAAATACTTCTCTTGTGCCGCATACATACCACTTGCTTCTCTCAGTATCTCCAGACGATCAGCATGAGCTTGTCTATTTGCCACTATTTCAGGATTAGCTGTGAAAAGAAAAGAAAAGACAAGAAGAGCATTATACATACTAGTCTTGCCTATATTTAGCTTTCTATGTAGTATAAATTTTCTTTATTAGCATACTTATACAACTGTGGGATGCCACTAGTTTGAAACACATCCAACCACTGGTTGAGTGTATCCCTCTTGTGCCTTTTTAGGTCACTGAAGTGGTGGCTACACTGTTTTCCAGTGCATGGGATTCCTGTTACACTGGATACAGCCTTGGCCAGATTATTCCAAGCCTCAGACTTGCACTGTGAGCCAGAAGAGTGCCCCTGCAAAAGCCTTTGATTGTGGAGCTTTATCAGGAGTCCAATAAAATATTCTGGACTCCTGAGCACCCCATCTCTGCATCCTAAATTGGGCACCTTCCCCTCTAATACCAGGCATGTCTAATCCCAAGGCAATAACACTGGTAGTGTGCAAAGCAAGGAAACAATACCAACCACATTTGCATGCTGTTAAGTGGAGAGTAACAGTGCCAAGCAGGGGGGAAAGCAATTTTAAAAACTGGAAGGTTAATCTGACATGACATTAGTTTAAGGGGCATCTGCTGCTATAACGTTTAGGTGATTTAACTTTGCAGACAGGCACTGGGGGCATGAATGTCATGACCTGACAAGTTTGTTTGGCTTTATATACTGCTAAAACTGCATTTTTCAGTGTGTGATTCAAACCTATGCATAAGGGACAAACATTTTCATCCACAGCAGTGATTTTACATCTTTGCCACAGAAGAAGTGTTTCTCAGGCATGTTCACGAATCATTCATAAATACAGATGACAGAATGAGGTGTTAACCATGTATGTGTGTGACTTGACAAGGCCTTTGTATATACACTCATTTATGTATGTGTATTATTTAAGTTTAAAGGCCATCCAAGTCCAGATAGCAGAATTATACTTACAGAAACATAGCAGACAGCACCCTCAGTCATACATCTGAATCTTCAAAACAGTAAGGACATCTTCTTCCTCATACATAAAATTCATATCATCTGCACTATGTATAATGATGTATAAAGTGTTTTATGTGATGTATAACATAATGTAAAAAGGGACAGCAGTAAAAGTGTCTGGAATTTCCTGTATTAAGGCACAAGATCGTGTGTATGTAAGCCCTACATTTGCACCTGTTACCACAGGAATATTGAAACAACACTTGTATATTTTCCTGTTCATTACTATAAACTGAACTGTCACAACAGTAAAAATATGTTGCACTTCCTGTATTAGAACCCATGACCATCTGTATTATAGCCCTATAGTTACACCTGCTACCACAAGAATAGTTAAGTAATAGTTGCATAATTCCCTATTCATTCTTACCTTTTGCATGTTAACTGCCACACATCACTGCTTAACATGTTTGTGCAGTGCCCAACAGAACTGTACATGTATTAATTTCAGATGTAGTGACCTGAGTGATCACACAATCATTTAGGTCTATATTACTTGATCAACAAATCATTTCCACAAATACATTTTTGTCGAACCATTTTGAGCGAAACACCTATTTGTCCAATGGTCTATTTGCTGAATTGCATTCAGTTGAAGTCTTTCTGTTGGCTACCTTGAAAATATTTTACATTTGACATCACTGAGCCATTGCATAACCCAGAACCATTTTACTGGTAAAGCTTATGTTTAAAAGATTAAAAATCAGTTTATTGCATTTTGTGAAACACCTTTGCACTCCCTAAACCCCCTGAAAATTAAATATACCAACTCTAAGATTGTACTATATTGATAAAAGGGGTAAACTAGGAATAGGCTATGAATATTCACGGCACCATTGGTATGAATGTTAATTAACTTTCGCTGATTGTTAAATGGTGGGTGGGGTTTAGCCGGCACTTGCTACTGCAGATATTATGTTCAGTGTGTTGACCAAATAAACCAATTCGATAAAATAAACTTTGACAACTGAAGAGTTCAGTGAGCAGCAACTTTGATGAAAAGGGTTCGACAAAAATGTAATCAATGAAATGATTCTTCACTCAAGTGATATAGACCCCAACCATTTACGACTATTTCTTGCATAAATGCAGCTCTGTCTTATCATGCTGTGTTTGCTGCTCATTCTTCTCTGACCAGTAATCTGAGACATGCAGTCTATAAGGCATTCCGTATCATTGTTCTTAAAATGTGCAAGGATATTAAATGGCGATAATATACAGTTGACACGAAATGAAGGGGAGGTTGGATGTTACTGAACAGAAACTATGAAATGTGTGCTGCTTACTTACCTCTAAAACCTTGATACAATTACTTCTACACTTTGTAAATGTAACCTGGCTGATACATCCAATGGAGGAAAGGAGTCTGAATTGCTGTTGTGTTTTCCTTTTCCCTACCAGTAACCATTCACAGTTGCAATCCATTAACAACAAACACTGAGGGAATACTTGCACTATGTTTACATGTGCTATACAGAGCCAAGTACTTGGGATTCAGTGATTATAATGAGTTCACAACTCATTTGCATCTTCACCATGTTCATATCCCTGAATCTAAACTATACAAAAGGAACAGTGTAGCTTGGGAACCTGAAGGTAAGGAGATTTGTTTATGTGGATAAAACAGAAGAAGATATTACTCTGAGATTTATCTCTACAGAAGACTACTGATCTTGATAAACTTGTATTTTTAGCTATATCCTGCATATGTGAAATGTCACAAAAATATCTTTTAAAATATATGTATGCATTAGCAAATGCTACTTTTATCTGTGTGCTTTTCTTAGAAGTGTACTGATGGCATGGACATGTTTGTCACAGCATTTACTTTCTCAAATGCACAGCCTTATTAACTGTCATCACAAGTGCTAATGTTACAACTGTTATTCTACTTACACTCTTTTATTGTTATTTCTGTGAAATGTAAATGTCCTATATTGTCAATGGCATAGGGATGTTATCCTTCTAGAATGGCCCATGAAGACCTCTAGGGGAGTGGTGGCCACAGGTAGAGGTGACTGGAAATTGGATAAAATTGAATGTTCTGTGGTAAATGTGTACATGTTTCAGGGGCAGTTTATTTGCTAGCACTTTTAGTAGTTCACTGACAGTTTGTTAACAAAATGTGTCATTTGCCTGCTGTTTTGGGGCAGTGTGGGAACCAAGTTCCATTTCTTTGTTGCCACAAACAGAATTTGCTATTGTTACTTTCCTTGTTTTGGATCCAGCTTTGTTTTGTGTGTGATTGTAATCTGTTATAACCACACAATTTATTTTTTTTGATATTTGATATAGATATTTGAATATCTTGACTGGTTTATGTTTATTCAGTGGGTAATAGTGAAATAACTACCTTTTACGTGTTATATATAAGCAGGACTTTTATTTATGTGATACTTATGTGTATTATCCCTCTTTTGTGTTTTATGACACATAGGACTATGGCTCCCAGCCATCCCAATCCCCACAACCCCACCTTCAGTGACCCTGATAATGAAGTCATTGTGTAAGCATTTAGACAACATGGTGCCTTTCTGCTTCAGGGGGGACATGGGGGTATCTCTGGCAAGCAGACAGTGACTGATGTAAATGCAGTATGTGGCCAGAGCAGGACATATGATCAGGTGTGCCATAGGGCCATTGACATGATTTCATCAACCTGGAGGAGAGCAGCTGCAGTGGCCCATGAATGGATACAGCTATCGGGGAGGGGCCTACTACAGATCCACCACTGCCACCAAATGAAAACTTCTTGTCCACTGTCAGGGATCCGGACAGCTCACTGGAAGGTGCACAAGAGCATGTCATTGATGTTGGTACTGCTGTTTCAGGAAGGAAAAGAATGTTACAGGAGGAGTTTCCATGTAGGCTTACCTATCCCAATTGTTAAATGCATCATGTATAGTAAAATATTGACAACAATAATTAAGTTCTGTTTAACATTACATTTCTTTTGGTGTGAATAGTTGTCAATTGATATAGTTAACAACACATTCTGGTTGATTACACTTGAGCTTGTAGTAGATGTGTCATCCAAGTTCTTGTTAAAAGTATCAGTAATGGACATATAAAGGGCAAAAAGTTTTAACTACCTTTGTTACTGTTCATTGTGATGATGGTATCCTTACCTTTTGCTTAACTTCTTCCATGATCATCCACCATAGGGACCCTACAGTCGTCTGCACATGGTAAGCCATTTTTATGTCAGTACTGATGAGCAGTTCAAAGAAATATTTAGTTTGTGATGTGGGTGTCAGGACTGTTGTGTGCATTGTGTACTGTCTGTAATAGTGACACCGCTGTTAGTTTGTTAGCATATATCAGAGTATAGTAGTGTAGTTATTAATTTTTTTCCTGTGTTTGTTGCTTATTATCACAGGTGATCCTAACTGTGGAAGTCTGGGATCCTATCACCTAATGTTAGAGTAGCAGCAGACACTGATAATGATGAAGGCGACCAAACAGAGGCAGAGATGGGGGGTGCATAGGTTGAATCTGAAACTGAGGTTGACATTCAGCCATCCCATGCAATTCCATCAGACACAGCCAGTAGGCTTATGCCAACTCATTCCAGTGAACCCTCAGATATTGGACAGGTGCAGGGTGCGACACTCATTCAGGGCAGTGTAATTACTGTGGCTTCAGTGCCTGTTGACTCTGCCCATAGCCAAAAGTGTGGGCCAGGTGCCACACAGGAGGGTTATTAAGGGTGCTCGGAGGAGGCCTGCTGTCCATCCTCCTCCTAATTTAGGTGTGTTCTTCCATTGCCATTAAAAGTATGTTTAGGTCCATCATGGAGTCGCAGGCATGTTCCAATAGGTCTTCCAGAAAAATGTTTAGGGTTTCTAGGTGTGGAACAGGCTGACATGCATGACTGCTTCCACTGTGTTGCCAATTCAAGGGATCGGACAAATGACACTTTGGAATGGGCAATGTCTGTGATGGAACATTTGCTGGGAGGGTGACAGCATCAACATTGATGAAGATCAGCCACATCATCTGATGTTAGGCAATCTGGCCTTGACTGATCATGTTCCCATAGTGAGACTACTTCCACTGCTCTGTCAGTGTTTTAGGGGTCTACACCTAGATGTGGCAGACCATGGGGTCATGGTCTTGGGCATCCACATGAGGACAGCTTGTCCAGCAGACATCAGTCACATTCCGGTAGCAACAGTGCATCTGATTGTGGAAATGTATGTGCCAATGCAACTCTTGGCAGAACCAGTTTTCGTGGTTGGGTCAGGCAATGGTGAACTGCCACCACTACTATACATGGATCACACTTGTCCAACATACCAAGATGTAGAGCTAGCACAGAGCTTGGCTGTGTTTTTGCAGACATTCATGCACCAATTTTACCTGGAGTGCCCACAAAGACACACACACAACAGTTACTTGGTTTAGCCATGAAGCTTAAAGCCCATTCTTTCTCACTGGCCATTTGTTACTTTATCCGAATGTCTGCCTGCTTCTCTTTGTTACGCACATACATTCACTTACCTTTTTTGTCAGCCTAGGCTTCATGCATAGACAGCAGCCTGTTGCACATGAATTAAGGCAACACCAGCCCCTAGCAGTCTTTCTGTTTAGACTCCTTTCCACGGCTGTATTCCAATAGGTTTTGGAATTTGCAGGGAGAACCAGCACTGAGTCTACACAGTTGCTTTATAACTTGTTGAATAGCTCCTCCATCTTGGATGGATTGACTGGCATACAATTCAGCTGCTTATGCTATAATTAGCATGCCACAAAGTTTACCATGGTTTGGCTCTACACCATGTAGAGCCACTTTCTGAATACAAAATAGTGCACTACCATTTGAGCAACACAACGTGCACATGGTCTTAGCGGGCCATGTAGGGTTTATTGTATCTGTCCAGGTGTCTGCATGAGGCATGGATGGAGGAATACGATTATGGAATTTGCTGGCTTTGTAATTACATTTAGAAAATGATTCCTGAAACTCTGCTTATCACAGATGGTTTAAGTCTGGGGGACACATTAGTTTAGTTGGTATAAAGTAAGAGAAACAGCCAAGATATTCTTGCCCACCTTTGCTTTTTATTTAGCTCTTTTTGAAATAGGCACTTTTTGATATAATAAACAAAAAAAAAGATTAATGTCATTCTAGATTGTTATATAGTGTGTTGAAAGTTAAGATTTGGTGAGGTGGTACTATAACTAAGTAAAATCATGTTGGGCCATAATTTATTTTATATCTTAGTGGTCCGGGTAAATGCATTGAGTTTTATTCACCTGAAATGCAGAGGTACTAGGTTATTTAAAAATAAACAAAAGTCATTGATATTACTGTCTATCCCAAGTCTGTTAAGGAGGGCAGTCACATGTGATTCAGTATAGATCTGTAAAGAGAAGGCCTGAAACATTTCATGATGCAAGAATGACACAAGTATTGGAAGGAATACATTCTTATTAGTCACTAAAGATAGCCAAAATGACACCACAAACCTCTGTGTTGTTGAGATAAGAGGCTAGAATTTAGACCAACATGCTATTCCTTCTAGTGATTTTCAAGTGTGAGAAGAGATAATTAGTTGGACAATACCATTAAGATGCATGATAGAGAGGAAGGAACTGATAGAATAAGGTATTCCAGTTAATTGTGAGAACTACTGGTTTAAGATTATTCTCACACCAGGGTAATGTATCTTATGGTGTATGACAAATAGCATCAGGGTATGTATAAATCTTGCTGATAGTGATAGTGATAGATGTAGCTTTAAATTTTATGGGAAATTAGTACAGAACTCTTGCCAAATTATATGAGAAGCTGGAGACCATTGAGAGAGTAGGCAATGCTGCTTCTTTATAGCATATCAGTATCCTCAGTATATTTTTCACCTCTGTCATGGTAGAGAATATTATATTCTTGTGGTAGGAATTAAGTATTATTTCTGTAGGGGGATGCAAAGTCAAGTTTTAATTGCTGTTAGTATAGTCATACTGAAAAATGACATCTGGATGTTAAAGTGGTTTAATTGCAAAGGATTCAGGAACTTATTTGTAAAACACTGAGGCCTTACTGACAGAGCCAGATGCTATTGTAAGCACAAGAGAGAGAGAGTGAGACAGTGAGAGAGAAATGCAAACATTGGTAAGGCAAATGTTGAGTCTTATCTTCCCTAATGACAGAAAGCTGCAGAATGGAGTCAGATTCTTCTGGGGAGTAAGTAGGCTTCTGGGAGAATAAATGTGGCTGATAAGCAAGGGAAAGACTTTAGTCCTCCTAAAGTAGTATGACCTGCTGGATTCATTGGCTGGTTTAGAGTAGGCATGTTATGTTTAAGGAACAACTGCATATCAGTAGGCCGTATATATAATTTTAATGTGCTAGCAATGCCTGAGATGGGGAAGAGATAATGAAATAATGAATGCTTAAGATTAGAAAAATTAGGAGAGGTAGAGGCAAGATAAATACTAGCATGAAAGGCAACACTGTATCATACAATGAGCAAGCAGGGTCTTTGACAGTGACAGTAAAGATGCCAGAAATTATGAGGTCACAGCTGGCTGGTTAAATTGGAGGAGGGTAAGAGGGAGTGACAAAACAACAATGTAAAGGGAGGGGTGATGGACAGCTATTGGATTGTGGGGTAGTTATATTATTTTACTTTTAATTGATGGCAGAAGGAGACAGTAAGCTTACTTACTATACCCTTAAAATTCTAATGACCCTTTATCCCTACTTTCAGCCTTAGCATTTCCTCACCTGTGCAATCACTTTTGGATGCCTCTGTGAATTCCCTCACCATGATCAATTTCAGCAGTACATTTAATGAATTTATATCCCTCTTTGTAAATAAATACTTTCATAGGTCCATGGAGACGTTAGTACCTTCAGTTTTTGCCTGTGACCCCCTCTTAACCATCTGCCCTTCTTGTTTGGGATGTCCACTTCAAAACTCAGACATGACCTTGTACAACAGTATTATGCCTCACTGTCTCTTCTTCACTGAAGTGAAAAAAATACTGCAGTTCTTGTGTTTTCTGGTCACAGTCTTTGTCTTCCATAATATAAGTCTTTCTGATAGCACTCCTCCGTATTCCTTTTAGTAGCCCAATTTCTATTTTACTTACATGGCCTCCAGAAATGTCAGCATTACTTAAAAAGTGGCAAGGAAAGGGCTCTGTAGTCTAACGTGATTATGCTTCTTCTTCTGGTCTCTATCCACTCTATCCAGAGTATATATGCCAGACTTTTGTTTACTGCTTCCACCCTTCTGTTCCTCTGCAGCTGGTGATCCAATCCATGTGGGAACATCTCCTTCTCTTTTCCATCTGTATACCTCACATCATTTTATGTTTCACTAATGAATATTTATTCCTCAACTACAGTACTTTGTATTTGTTTTTACAGCATATGCCCTGCCACCTCAACACCTTTTCATATAGAAAAATCAATTAGGAATTATTAGATTATATTGTATACCTAACATCAGTTCAGCAATTAATTCAGTAACAGCAAATACTAAATTAAAACATGAAAATTACACTTTGTATCATGGAATCAGAGGCTAAGTAATGTAACAGTAAAGAATATAATACAATATGATTGTTTAAATGTTCAGAAACTGATTTTCAAACTGTCAGATATCATGTTCATACAAGGAAGAGAATAAGTGTTCAACTAAAGAATACAGCTCTGTAGCAGTGAAAAAAAACACCTGGAAGAAAATCATTTATTCTTTTCACTGCTTAGTCCTTTGCCTACAAAACATGAATCAAAGTTTGCATAGAAAAAAATGAAATATTTTTTCTGTGCAATTGTTCTTAAAAGTTCAGAACCCCACTTTACAAAGAAATGCTGACTGAGCATTGATGCTACCTTTGGAAAATACTAGATGTGAATATTTACTTCTTTCATTGTGCACTCCTTTAAGTAAATGGCATCTATCAGGATTTGTATAATGGGAGTGAAATATTTATTTAGTTTCTACACAATTCTTCCTAGACGTAGAAACTCAGTAGACTTACTAAGAAATGATGTGTGACACTGTCTGGGACCTTGTGTGAAGCAAAAGTGCAATGATGCTACCCAAGAAATGTATCGAGGAGGTAAGATGCTTACTTGTCTAGTGACTCACCCATGATCACACCCAATTTATCAATAAGCACTAATTTGCCTATGGTATTCAAATTTCCCTCAACTAATGCCTTGAAGCAATTAATGGCAAGTAGATTATCTCCATTCTCACCCTGCCTTGATGAAATTTCTCCTTGTGTTTACTGCCCTCAACTGCCCACTGTCATTGCTTCCCTGTGACTGATTCATTGGCTGCTGCAGCGGCTGAGTCTGATCATATATCAGCATCCTTCACCTTAGCTGAGCCTTTGCCACTCCCTTTTGATCATCGCAAGAGCAGACTCAGGAGCCGAGCCAGGACAGGGCATCTTCGGCAACTGGTTGTTTCACAAGACAGGACTGTGAGAAAGAGAACAAGGAACAATCCATGAATGGACTTGTGATCAACCTGTCTTCTTATCAGTTGACCACAGCACAAGTGAGTCTACTTAATAAGGGATTATCATTTATACCAGTGAAGGGATATGATGTGACTGATGCCCTATTAAATCAGACAATGTTTGCTAGGAACATTACTTTATCTGCAATGTTTTGACAGCAGACTGTAACTAGGAATGACTTTAAGAAACCAAGTATATGTATACCTAAATTATATAGAAAACACCACAGCAGTAGAACCACAAAGGATGCTCCACGGAGAAGGGTGAATTGACCACTTTTAATACAAAAGAAACGAACGACTTAGCGCTTTCACCAGTACAACTGGCTTCTTCAGAGTCGTTTAAAATTTCACATTACCATGTATTTATTGCACTTAACCCATAGCCATAGGTTAAAATCAAAATACCCCACTCAATAAAAACATCACACTACTTAATATGTATGTAGTCACACAACATTCTTTTTAAAACATTATATATGTGTATACTGTATAAAAAATATATCTAATATATAATATATATGTAAACATATACATGTTATAACCACACTAATAATAAATGATGCAAAAACATAATGGACATAATGATTTAACTAGTTTACCAATGTATTAACAATATATAGTGTTTGCACCCAACTTGACAATTAAACATTTCATTGAATTAAATTTGTTGAGATTTCAACTTTAAAAGGGGTTTTAAAGACACACTATCATTAAGCCCAGGGTGTTTTAGTGCATCAAGTCTTAACTGCCATTCTGTTTCTAGGGCACCCACTTTATTTACCATGTCCCCACAACCATCAAACTCAAAGATCCGTCCTACCACAAAAAACAAGAATTTATTGAAATTGGAGCATGTAGTACTGTGTAGGTATAATGCATTGTGTGTGTCACTTTTTCTAATAGATCTAACGTGTTCAGATATCCTGTCTTTTAACCTCCTAATGGTCTTCCCTACGTAGAATGCCTCACATGTCATACATGAGGCCACGTATACTAAATTCTTAGTATTGCAGTTACATTGCCCAGGACATGGTATAGTATATTTGTAACCCCACACACATAGATAGGATCCTTCACTGATAAATCTACACCACCTACATGCCCCACATTTCCTCATACTTGATTTAAATTGAGGTTTGGCTTTTCTTTCCAACATTCCCTTCAAGTTGTCACCTCTACCATAAACAATCAGAGGATCAGGGCCCACTATCCCTTTCATTTAAAAGAATGTTGTGTGACTACATACATATTAAGTAGTGTGCTGTTTTTATTGGGTGGGGTATTTTGATTTTAACCTATGGCTATGGGTTAAGTGCAATAAATACATGGTAATGTGAAATTTTAAACGATTCTGAAGAAGCCAGTTGTACTGGTGAAAGCGCTAAGTTGTTCGTTTCTTTTGTATTAAAAGTGGTCAATTCACCGTTCTCCATGGAGCGCCCTTTGTGGTTCTACTGTTGTGGTGTTTTCTACGTTTTGTGCCCCGAGTGGGTTTTTTTTTTTTTTTTATGTGGTTGCTAATAGTCGAGTGATCATGGGGACATTGTTTAGATGTGCGGTGAAGTTTATGGTTATTGCAAGCTACATGGAGGTAATATTGAAAGAGCTAGCTAATGTGGTGGACAAACTCATCAAAGCTTATTCAGGAGAAGCGTCGGGGAGTAGAGTGGTATCGGCAGTTAGCCCCACAGACTCCCAAGTGGAACTGTTCACCTTGCACTCACCCATTGACACTATTCCTCTGGGGCAGGAGGAAAATGCAAACATTTTGCACAGCGAGGCTGTTTTCAAACAGCCTAGTACTAACAAAGCACCATTGGCTCCGGTGGTTGATTCTGGGTCGAAGGGCCGGAAACACGACCTCACTTCCTGGTTCCAGATGCCGATTTTCGGTAATGGAGGGGCAATGGAAAACAAAGCAAAGATGCTACCGTCCTTGAGGGAACAAATCAACCAATATGAGAGGTTGTGCATCAAATACAAGGCGATTCAACTTGACAGCCTGTTCCTTAAGAAATCTAAAGAGTTAAATCAGGTACCGAAGGGTCTGCGAATTTGGAAGAGACCCATGGGGATTGATGATGGTACAGAAGCGTATCGTGAATTAACGACTCTTTTTAACAGAGCAGGTATGGATATGTTGGACATTATTATTCGTAATAATGATGTCAAGTTGTTAGAAATGTAGGACAAAATTAGTAAATTAAATGTGAGTATTACTAGCGACCTCTTGTTTCAACATTATCAGGTTAACTTTGATAAAGTGGTTATGAACACTGAGACTTTTGTAAATAAGAACTTGGCTTTGAAGCAGAAAAAACTTGCAAGAGACACTGCAGACTATAAAAACAATTGTGCATACCCCCCGGGTTTTAAATTTCCATCAGGCAATGGGGAAGAAAACCCTAAAGGCACTGTGTTCAATGACAATTTTGTGGAACCGGTCCATGATGATTTTTTAGAGCAACAGAATGGACCGCGGAGGTCAGAGAGACTTATGAACAGAGGGCAGACTGTGGGAAATCCGCAAGTGTCTTATATGCAGGGGGGGAGAGCCAACAGGAGGGGTCGTTATTAATTCATGGTGATGACAATTGTTTTATGAACAACAATGATGTGGATTTGATTGAGAATTGCAGTATTTTACAAAATGATGGCATACTGTCATTGAATGTTGTTGGTGGGATGACATTGATGGATTTTTTTGGTGATGAGTTACCATGTACTATGACTTTACATGATGGCAATAATGGGGAAATGTGTTTGGAGGGATGTGAAGCCTTGACACATCAGATTTTGAGGAGAAATGGTTTTTGTATTTATATTTATACTGACATTGAAATTAGTGATGTACATTTTGACCTTTTTTGTAAAGGCATTAGTTTTGTACCTAATTTTAGATTGGATATTGCTCATGTACTCATTAATTTAAAACTATATACAAGACAATTACATTTAAAAGTTTTTTTCTCAGCCTTGGGGAAGCAGAATGATGAGGGGAATTGTAATACATGTACCCAAGTTTTGAAAAGAAGGAGTACTTTTATACCGCCCCTTAATGCTGAAATTGTATTGTTTGAAAGGTTGGTTGAGTACGAGTTTAGAAAAAACTTAATGTCTAACATTAAGGAAGTAGACAATCTTTCAAAAGAAGAAAGAGAATTGTTGAAATGTTATAGGATTTCTGACCAGTTCAGATTTATGAAACCTGACAAGGGTGGGAGGATGGTAGTGATGTTCAAAATTGATTATGTTTCTAGAATGGTTGTGATTTTGAACGATGAAGAGACGTATAAGAGGGTTTCTATCAATGAGATTAATAGAGCGTACCTCAAAATTGATTTGTTTTTACAAGATGCTTTGTTTCAAGGGGTTATTGATGAGACAGAATTTTACTATTTGAGTGTTAAGTTTCCAAAAATTCCCTGTATGTTTGGTATTCCAAAAGTACACAAGGGCACTGACAACTTACAATTTAGACCTATTGTGGCAGCAAGGGGGTCTAAGACTGAGCCTTTAGCGGCATACATTGATGTTATGTGCAAGCCAGTTGTCAGTGGAACCGCCCACATACTTAGAGATTCATGGCATTGCCTTGAAAGACTTAGGGCTTTGGATACGAGTGGTGTTGTTTTTGGTTTTTTGACAGTTGATGTTATTAATCTATTTTCAGTCATTCCACACCAGTCAGGTCTGGATTTGTTTTATGACAGCATGGTAGAGAGTAACATAGTGGATACAAATAAATTTAACTTTCTACATGATGTAATGGAGATTGTTTTGAAGAACAATTTTATTTTATTTGAGGGTGAAACATATCAGCAGGTGTCCGGAGTAGCAATGGGGGCGAAATGTGCCCCGGTTTTTGCTAATTTAGTGTTACTTACTTGGGAAAAGCATTTTGTTTTTTCTTCCAGATTTAATAGTAACATTCTGTTGTATAATAGATTTTTGGACGATCTGTTGATTTTGTGGAAGGGTGATGAAAAAACAGCAGGTGAATTTGTTGAATATTTGAATGGGACGACCAATTTTCTTAAATTCACATACACTTGGAATGAAGATGTTATTAATTATTTGGATTTAACCATTAGCAAAATTAGTGGGGGGTTTTCAAGTAACATTTTCAGGAAAGAAAACTATTCGAATTCCCTGTTACATTTTGATAGTTGCCACCCGTGGCATCAGAGGAAAGGCGTTATCAAGGGGCAAATGGTTAGGACATCAAGATTAGTGAGTGATGAGGAAATTTTTAAGGTGGAGATGTTTAAATTAATTGGAATGTTTTTGGAACGTGGTTACCCTTTGAAATTGCTTCTCAAAATTAAAAAGGATGTGGTCAGAGGTAGGGCTACTAGGTTTATTCCCATTTTGCATTCGGGGGTTTCAATAAGTAGTAAAACTGATGGCAAGTATTCTGGAGCTTGTCTTGTGTTAAACTATAATAATAGAGCACCGGATTTAGGTAAAACAGTGAAAAGTCTTTGGAGAAGCGTTTTTAGTGATGAAATGAAAGGGATAGTGGGCCCTGATCCTCTGATTGTTTATGGTAGAGGTGACAACTTTAAGGGAATGTTGGAAAGAAAAGCCAAACCTCAATTTAAATCAAGTATGAGGAAATGTGGGGCATGTAGGTGGTGTAGATTTATCAGTGAAGGATCCTATCTATGTGTGTGGGGTTACAAATATACTATACCATGTCCTGGTCAATGTAACTGTAATACTAAGAATTTAGTATACGTGGCCTCGTGTATGACATGTGAAGCATTCTACGTAGGGAAGACCATTAGGAGGTTAAAAGACAGGATATCTGAACACGTTAGATCTATTAGAAAAAATGACACACACAATGCATTATACCTACACAGTACTACATGTTCCAATTTCAATAAATTCTTGTTTTTTGTGGTAGGACGGATCTTTGAGTTTGATGGTTGTGGGGACATGGTAAATAAAGTGGGTGCCCTAGAAACAGAATGGCAGTTAAGACTTGATGCACTAAAACCCCCTGGGCTTAATGATAGTGTGTCTTTAAAACCCCTTTTAAAGTTGAAATCTCAACAAATTTAATTCAATGAAATGTTTAATTGTCAAGTTGGGTGCAAACACTATATATTGTTAATACATTGGTAAACTAGTTAAATCATTATGTTTTTGCATCATTTATTATTAATGTGGTTATAACGTATATGTTTACATATATATTATATATTAGATATATTTTTTATACAGTATACACATATATAATGTTTTAAAAAGAATGTTGTGTGACTACATACATATTAAGTAGTGTGATGTTTTTATTGGGTGGGGTATTTTGATTTTAACCTATGGCTATGGGTTAAGTGCAATAAATACATGGTAATGTGACATTTTAAATGACTCTGAAGAAGCAAGTTGTACTGGTGAAAGCGCTAAGTCGTTCGTTTCTTTTGTATTAAAAGTGGTCAGTTCACCGTTCTCCGTGGAGCGTCTTTTGTGGTTCTACTGTTGTGGTGTTTTCTACGTTTTGTGCCCCGAGTGGGTTTTTTTTATGTGGTTGCTAATACCTAAATTATATCCTTGTGTGCAAACTTTTTTAGATGTTTGTGAGAAAGAGATAAGGAATGTGTTTTCAAACAGGAATACCACTTTTTCTTTTTATAATTTTAATGCAGCTGAGACAACTGCCCTACAGGAACTGAAAGAGTTATCTTGCATCGAAATATGATAAGCTGATAAAGGGGGAAGCATAGTCATTATGGATAGGGACTTTTATAATCATAAAATGCAGGAGTTATTGACAGACTCTGATACATACTTACAGATTTCTAAGCAACATGTTACCGGGATCATTGATAAGGTTGCATGTTTAACTTTTGATTTATTGGTGATGGGGTTGATTACAGAAGACCTGTTTAAGTATTTTAATGTGGAACATCCTGTAATACCCATTCTATATGTGTTACCCAAGGTGCATAATGATGTAATTAGCCCTCCAACATGCCCGATTGTATCCAGCAGAGGTTGGTTAACAGAACCTCTGTCTATGTTCATAAGACTCTTTGTGTGGTCGTGGTTGTAGATAAAATACAGACAGTGCTTAGACACTCTAAATTACTCCTAGAAGATTTATATCAGCAGATGCCTCGACTGGTCACTATGAAAAACTTATATTTTGTGACACTAGATGTAACGTCCTTATTCACAGAGATACCAAATAATTGGGGCATAGAAATTTTAGAACCTATTTATATAGGAAAGAAGGCTTCTTGAGAGAGAGAGTGGAGCTTGTCTGCATGTTACTTTAATTAATCCTTGAGGACAGTGTGTTTGTGTTCAGGGATCATTTTTATTTGCAGAGGGCTGGTGTAGATATGGGTACAGCTTGTGATAATAGCTACTAGCCAGCCTTGGTATGGCACAATGGGAACTGGAAATGGTCCTGGATAATAATATCTTCTGTCAGCACATTTTATATTACAAGAGATTTGTTGATGACATCCTTATGTTATGGGGAGGTTCGCTGCAGCTGCTATCAGATTTTGTCAGATATTTGCATTCTACAACCACATTTTTGCAGTGTACTTATCAATTTTCTAATGGTGAAATAGCATTTCTTGATGTAACCATTAGTAGAACAGTATTGGGAGAGTTTAACACCTGTTTGTATAGGAAACCCTGTAAGACAAATTCCTTGCTACATAAGAGTAGCATGCATCCTTGTCACATACCCAGGAATGTACTCAAAGGTCAATTCCTAAGAATGATGAGGTTGTGCAGTGATTATGCTATGTTGCATCTTGCTTTTCCACAACTGAAAGCTGACTTTTTAGCAAGAGGGTATAAATTGCGGGACATTGAAGCATGTATAGCTTAGGTTATCTCTGAGAGATGAGGGAGAAGTGGAGTGCATTTTTCTCCTCAGACTGATACAGACTGGGCAAATGGTGAGATTTCCTCTCACATATTCTAGTGATATTAATGCTGTCTGTGAGATCATCAAAAAGAAATGGGGAATGTTGACTGTCTCAGATGAGCTTAGAGATGTTATAACAGATAGATCACTGTTTTCCTTTAGGAATAACCTGAATTTGAAGAGACAATTGTGTTATAAGAAAGGGGGTGGGATGGAGACCCCTGGTTCACAGTGTCAGGGAACATATCCGTGCCAGAATTGTCGTGTCTGCAGGTTTATATATCTGGGTATGATTTTTAAACATCCCAAGCTAGGGTTCTCAGTTGAATGCAATTTTTGTGCTGTTTGTAGCACTAGAAATTTGATTTATTTATCATTCTGTGTAGTCTGTCATGTTTTTTACATAGGGAACACCAATTGCTCCTTTACAGAGTGCATACTTGAACATGACAGAGACATTAGGAATAGCAAGAATGGCAATGCTTTAGCAAGACATGTGATGGATGAAGGTGATCATCATTGCTTTATGTTTTTAGTGTTAGAGTTGGTAGGAGAAAATAGGTGTGGTGACCTGAAAAATAAAACTGAGTTGAGAGCGCTAGCTTTGATCCTTTCTTTGCAGGCAGACCATCCTCTGGGTTTAAGCGGGATTGTCTCTTTAAAGCCGACTTTACAAGCCCAGCCTTTTCCACATTAACTGTGTAATGAAAAGGCCTCTTAGGTCAGAGCAGTTTTGTTTTTAATGATGTTTTTTATATATCTCTATATTAAGTATTTATGTCTTTACATTATACCTTGTTGGTATGTTTTTATAATTTGTGACAGAAAATGATGTCATTAATTAATGGATATATAAGTTGCATGATTACGTTGGTGAATGTCTGCTGAAGCAATAGGTATATTGCAAAAGTATTTATGTTTGGTTGTTTTATTTTGAGTGTGTTTTATTAAAGTGGTTTCTTTTCAGCCATGGTGGTTGAGCACTTGCTGTTCTACAGTTATAGATGTATATTATATAGAATCCCAGTTATAAAAAAGTGTGTGTGTGTATGTGTGTGTGTGCGTGGGTGTGTCTGTGTGTGTGGGGGGGGGGTGCACGAGCTTTTGCCTTATAATTAAGAAAGGCCTTGTAAGCTTCTTCCAAATCACACTTCTTAGTAAAGTGTACGGTTAGTCTTATATGTTCATGGGTCATGATAGCAGTCATACATGACGTAACAGTACTGTACGAATGGACTTTAGTACAAATGCTGGCACTGTGCTTGCCCAATCTAATGTTTTGCAATAAGAGTAAACATAATAAAAAATGTGCACCTAGATCTTTCAAAGAGGAACATTGTAAATCTGATAACAAACTAACTTATGATGAATGTTTTGGGGAATATCCGTCTTTTTTAAACTTAGATTTTGCAGTTTTACAACTGCCAACATGCATTAGTAAGGGAAGTTCTTATGTCACGCATACATTTGTCTTTATTCAGTCTTATTTAAAAATATACTTTTTGATTATTACTCTGTGGTCAGTTACCTTTGCATACTGTTTCTTATTTAAATCATCATTCCCTATCATCATCCAAATAATATAAGGTAAAAAAAACTTTATTTCTCAGAAGTCATATTTTGACAGTTTGCTAATAAATATTGTTTTTCTGATGAAGATGTATAAATGCACACACACACACACACACACACACACACACACACACACACACACACACACACACACACGCACGCACGCACACACACACACACACACACACACACACACACACACACACACTCTTTTAAATGAAATTGCTAGCATGCTAGGTGTCTTCAGTATGCAAATATTGGGACACTGGTAAGTGCAAAATGTCATGATATCATTTTGTGATTTTTTTTTTTTGTTAGAGGCACACAAAAGGACAATACTGTGTGGCACATAATAAAGATTTTTGTGTAGTGAAGAACAAAGGCATGCAGCTACTTGGGAGAAAAACCTTTGAGTGACTCTGCCCTACTTTCAGCATTCATAAATTTCTTGGGCAGGAACTCCATTAAGCTGAAATCACTTTACTGCTGGATGTGCCACTTTCATGACATCGTAAAATTATACCAGAAATGTAGCAATCATTTGTGGCCAATATAGGAGAGATGCATTTCTCTTCTGTTCTGAAAGCTTACAGCCATTTATCTTAATGCATGCATATGTCATGTGAAAGAGTATACTTTAGTAAAATGTATGGCCATATATAGTTAGTCTTTAGCCAGATGGTGAATAAACCACAGAGGTGTACATTTAGTTTATAAATCATTTCATACTATATGGAATTCATGTAGGTATCAGAAGCTCAGAGTTGCCAAGCAATTATACATAAAGAACCACTATGGTCAAAAGCAGTAAATGTATATATCTTCTATACACTACTAATATTCCTGCAGGACTGTAAGAACTTCTTATTTAATTTTTGCAGAATACCCCAATCAGGAGGTACTATAAATTTGATTTTGTTTGTCTAAGCTTTCCTGTTACCTTAATGCAGTATATGTACACCATAAGTTGAATGTTATGAACTTCACTATCCTTTAGACTCTGCCCATTCATAATTATTACAAAAATCTTCAGAACTACTTCTGTGACATAATCCTTAGTTACTTAATCTAGTAAAGTTAGTCATATGATTAAGACAGTTGTGTTTGTAATTCATCTTACTTTGACAGCTAACTTCTTTTTTTTTGTTAGTCTTATCTAAGGTTACTAAACTTGTACATGAGCATCTATTTTACAGTTACTGTAGAGCAGTAGTCCCTGCATCCCCTGTCTTTAAGGGACCCAACACAGCAAGTGAACACATTTAACAGAATTTCAGCAAATAATTTCACGTGAAAGTAGAATATTCAGATTTACTACTTAATTACAGATCATCTGTACATGCATTTCAATAATTCTAAGGCCTGTGTTTACTACCTTCTTCTAAACATTGGAACATGCCTTATCTTTCCCTGACTATAAAAGAATCCTTAAATTAAATTTCATTTATAAGGGTAAAATATTAGCTGCAGGGAATCCACCTATTCACTAGCTTTGCTAGAAAGAGGTGTCATGTTTCCTGTTATCCAACCTCTAAACTATAATTGACATCAAAGACTATTACAGAACAATCAATCTGGTATTTCAGGAAAAGTGCTACCTCTATAAAACAATATTTTAACAGTTGTCTGGTGTGGTTATGATTCATTTTATGCTTCTGGTAGGTGGGAAAGAAGCAAGGCTGTTAACCCTTTGCTATGGGGGCTTTCTCTGGGCCAAAAATCTGAATGCAATGGATAATAATTTTTGGAGATAGTCAGACAATTTCCTAGAGACAGTAATGGGGTTTTTCATGTAAGCCTCATATGGTGTAGACTTGGATGTCTGAACAATACAAAGGGAGAATGATAAGTTGCTCTTTATATATTTCAGAAATTAATAGCATCCCTACAACTCATGAATACCCTTATCTTCTTACAACCAATCCACTATAATCCAAATTTGAAATTAAATAACTGCATGCTGGATCTGGGTGAATACCCTCAATTAAAAAAATTGCATAATCTGGGATTTCTATCAATTAAAAGACCACTCGATAAAAACTATTAGAAATAGTTTGGGAGTGAGCAAACATACAATATAATAATTATTCAAATTCTTCTCATAGTTAATTCTATAATTTCTAATTTAAAAAACAATGAAAAAGATATTAACATAACTCAGCTGATCTTAAAAATGCTATTATTTAAATCCAAAATGCTATCAAATGCCTACAGACTAATAATAAAAATTAAATTTCAAAATTCACTTGTATACTCAAAGTACTGGGAGGAAAGAAAGGATAGTATTACCCCAAAGCAAAAAGTTCTAGCAATAGAACATACCCTGAAACTGACCCCTTTCAAAAACTTAATTTACACTCAAATCATGATTAGCAATAATGCTTATTATACACATGTTCTTCTAAACAAGATAGATCCCACACACTCCCCATACTGCCCCTTTTGTCCTACATTGTTAACAGACACCCAACATGTTTTCTCGAGCTGCACAAATGTATATAAACTGTGGTGCTCGCTAAGATCCAAATTGGAGAAAAAAGGATACACAAAAAAAACTCTGTCATGGGAAAATGCAATTCTTCATATAATTCCAGAGAACCTCCCATATATGAATAAACACATCTTAATTACATGTGTGCGGTATTGAAATTTTACATAGCAAAAAAAAATGGTTGGACAGATCTAAAGTTACATGGGAAGATTTTAAGAGTATGGCTATGAAATGCATCTTATCACATAAATTATTTACAAAAAGTCAAAAGAAACATACATACTATCAGAAATATTGGAAATCACTAGTTGATCATAGAGACTATATAATGAACCAAAATAATCATGAAAGCTTTTGACTAAAATACTAAAGACTGTTTGATATATTTCTTTATGACATCTCCCACTTGGAACAAAGTTTAACTCAAGGTGACATCAAAGTATAAATATTGTAAATAGTTGTACTTTTTTTCATTCTGTATGTATGTGGTTTGTAACTTAAATAGTTAGCTCCCTTAAAGAGTGTAATTTCAATATATCTTCACAAGTTACTAAGACATGCTTGAATACTATTATCATTGTTGTTGTTGTTGTTAACTATTATCATTACAAATGTTATACTTAAATGCTACTCTCCTTAGGGATGTACACTCTAAAGCAGCTAATTAGTTTTTGGTCCAATGTTAATACTATTTGATTCATTGCTAAATGACCTGTTTTTATTAAAACAAGAAAAAAACAACAAACATCATATTTGAAAAAAATCTTTACAAATAGATGTAAGTATACTCTGAAATGAGGAAAAAGTTTTCTGAGCCTGTAGTTGTCCAGAATAGGCAGCAGAGCATATATGTAAACACTGCTATACTTTTACTTTTGTTTGCTACTATTATTTTGTTTTTCTAAGCATTTGTATTTGCTTTATTGTCCATGTTAGTTTTTTGTTTACTTATATATTAATCATCTCTCTAGATTAGCCGGGGGGAGGAGGGCAGATCTGTTCCTTTCTCATGGAAAAAGTGGATCATAATATTTAACTTCTACTTCTTTTAAGACAGTTAATATATGTAAGTCCACATGCCTATGAAATGCTGATAGAAGAAAGGTACATAGTTTATTTATTCTGTCTGGAACAGGAGCTATGTTGTTGCAGCTGTTCCTCATCCATCTTTTCCTTAAAACATCTCTTACCTAGGTCATACCCCTTGAATCCTGCAATTATTTCCACATCCACTAGAACCCCTAGTATTACATTCCAGATCCTCACTGACTTTCAAAGAAGTAGCACTTCTTCTTGTATTTTCTAATGTATTGACAGTGTAGACTTCTCTACCTGCATCTCAGTCACATCCCTTCTTTTTTTGCCTTCCTCGTACGTTTGACTCCTTCAGTTATATCAAGACAGCATGATTTGGTGTTGGTAATGGATGACTTGAATACACACATCAAGACAGCCAAGTTAGGGTTGAGGATCACCTTGGTCCACATTGGTAAGGCAGCAGAAATGAAGAAGGAAAGACCATTCTAGATATCTGTCTGGCAAATGGTTTAATTGTGGCCAGTGCATAGTTCAGTAAAATCAACAGTCACAAGATCACATACAAGAGTGGCCAACATGCAAATTTGGTAGACATCTATTAAGGAAAGGGCACTGATGTAGAGTCAGTGATTGCAAAGTCATCCCCAGTAAAACAGTCGGTCCACATCATAACCACTGTTTGTGCCATCAGTTGCACCAGTGGTCAGAGAAGGCTCAAAGGTAAACAGAGACTAGGCTGAAGACCTGAAAGTTGACTGGAGAGAAAGCACAAGCGTCCAAAAAATTGCTTATGGTTCTAGCACCTCAATAAGAGGAGGAAATAGGTAGAGTTGAAGAAGAGAATAAATAGCAGCGCCTCAAAACAGCATGTGTGAGGACTACAGACAAGTATGTGGCCAAGCCAGAAAAGGAATTATGGTACATAAGGAAAGCTGGTGGTAGAATGCAGAAGTCAAGTAAGTCATCAAAAAATATAAACAGACATTTGCTATAACTAGTTTAGTCCAGATACAGATTTGCTGTATTCAGGACTGTTTGTAAGCTTCAGAGCTCCCCAAGCCTTTCTGTGTTGCAGGGAAACCTTCTAGCTTATCTCTGGGAGTGGTAAGCACTAGGTAGCCTATCTACCACAAGAGGAGTGGCTTATGGCCCAGAAATTGTAGTATATTGGCCATTTGGGCAGCCTTTTCATCTCTTTCTACTTTCTGGTTTTAAAGCCCGCATTTGTGATTTTCCTGTCTTTCCTGTAACTAGTCTAGTGCAGATACAGATTTGCTCTATTCAGGACTGTTTGTAAGCTTCTTAGTGGTGCCAAAGTCTGCTCTTCAATTTTTCCCTTAGAGCTACTAGTTCTCTCCAATCCTGCACTTTTACTAGCTTATTAGTCTAGCACTTTACCAGACTTCTTGTAGCAATTATTGTAGCACACAAAAGTGCTACCAGCACTAAACGTTCTACAAGGAAACATCTCCAGTTCTTATTATTAATGTTCACACCTCCAGGCATGTCCAAAGGTCAGTTCCCTCTGCATTCTCCTATTAACCTGGCAAACTTGGGCATCCTGAGGCAATGTAGCAACTGCCTCATGTACACTGACAACCCTCTCCTCTTACCTCCCAACACTCAGACATGCGAGAGATGCACTTATATATCCAAACTGGAAGCCACACAATCATCAACCAAGACTGGAATAGCTGGTCAAGAGGGGAAGGTCAACACTGGTACCACACCACATGGAACACATAGCCCTCCAAAACACACACCAGCACTGTGTTCACATAAAAACACAAACAGCATACCCACCTGCATGGAGGCTCTCAATAAAAATCTACCCAAACAGCAGAAACCTCCAAGGCAGAAATGCACTTGACCACCACAACACAACACTAATCATGAGATATATAACTCTCCTAAATAGTGTTCCACTCAACCAAACCCCTAAGGCAAAACAGCATTCCCAACAAATTAGTCATAGGAGACTTGATAGAGAGGCACACTGATGTCCCACTCAATAGGCTAAATAAGGAGAAAGTAACAGTCAGCTGCCTGTCAGGTGCCAGGATCCACCACATAACACATGCACTCAGGTCCCTCAACAACAGGTACAAATATGACTCTGTCATTGTACATGTGAGGGTGAATGACCTGAGACATACCTCCCTGGACTACATGAAAAGAGACATGAAGGAGCTCTTGGATTATATAGCCCAAGCGGGTATGACCCTGGCCCTGAGCAGTATCCTACCATCACCCAGAAAGATACCACAGTCCAAGCAGAAAATGATTGATTTCAACAATTGGCTAAGCTTCTGGTGTCATTCTAAGGGGATCCAGTATCTTTCTGCCTGGGATGACATGATTGACAGACTTCAATTCTTTGCCAGAAATGGTCTGCATCTGTCACCCCTGGGCTTCTGGCTACTGCCCAAGGATCTTGCCATCCCTATAGTGCCTTTTTTAGGTTGTGCTCCAAAGACCAAATTACCACCGTAACAGCTACAAACAAATGTAATCTGAAGGTCATGCTGCTCAATGCTAGAAGTCTAAATCTCAAAATGCACTCACTCGAAGCATTCCTTAAAATGGAGAACATCGACATTTGTGACATAACAGAGACCTGGTTCAAGGCAGCAGAAAGCACCCCTGCACTACCAGGCTATAACTCATTCCACACCTTTTGGTCCCAGAACTTGGACCGAAGCTCCAAAGGTGGTGGTGTTTCCATATTCATAAAGGATGTGCACACCTCCAGACTAGTAGCCCAACACAACGCATCTGAGATACTTCAGGTGCAGCTAAGATTGGGTAAGACAGCGATTCAGGTTGCAGCCTGGTATAGGTCTCCAGCCATGTTCCAAGACTCATACTCCATGTTACTAAGCACTATGGAGAATATTAGGGTCCAACCTAACACTGTCATACTGGGTGACTTCAACTACCCCTCCATTAACTGGGAAAACTATTCATGTACCAATACACTTGTCCAACATTTCCTGGAATTAAGAACAAAATGAATGAAGGCAGGGTACGGAGAAGGGCAAGAAAACAAAAGCCAATTAAGTAAAAAATACTGCACTAAACCTGCAGGCTAGAAATGTACTGTAAACTGTTTATTCAATAAAACAACAAAAATACACACAAAGTAAGCACTTTCATGACATCCAGTCACTTCATCAGACCTGGCCTGTATTCTACATGAACTAAAGAGTGAACTGGCACCTCACCTATGTGCCCTGTTCAATCACAGCCTCACCTCAAGCTTTGTCCCTACCAAATGGTGCACTGCTGGAGTCATCCCTCTCCACAAAGGAGGAGCAACTACAGACCCTGGGAACTATCACCCCATTAGCCTGACAAATCTGATATGCAAAGCTATGGAGCACATCATCATGGACCTAATAAACAAGGATATAGGGGATCTCTGGATCCCACACAGTTTGGTTTTGTGAAGGGTAGATCATGCCTGCTCAACTTGGTCAACTTCTTTGAGTCAGTCACCAGAGCTGTGGATGAAGGCAAGGTGGTTCATACAGCCTACCTTGATCTGGCCAAGGTCTTTGATACCATTCCCCACTCAGGAATCATAGAAGAACTCACTAAGCTAGGCATCAACCCCTATATCACTAGGTGGGTTGCAAACTGGTTCACAGGCAGAACCGACAGTGTGAAAGTATCTGACTCCAAGTCAGACTGCCAACCAGTCATGAGTGGAGTCCCACAGGGTTCGGCTCTGGGTCCTTTCCTGTTTGGTATCTACTTCTCTGAAGTCCAGGCCAACACAAAATGACTCTGGCTGACAAAGGTTGAAGATGATTGCAAGATTGGAGCTATTATTAACTCCCCGAGTGATGTTGACATCCTACAGAAAGGCCTCACTGAGACCAATGACTGGTGTTAGAACCATGGTTTTAAGCTCAATGCCAAAAATTTGTCATCATCCCTTTTGGGAAAACCCTGGTTGCTATGAATTACCACATTGATGGTAGTCCACTGAACACAGAAGGTGCTATAAGAGATCTGGGAACACAGATTGACAGCAACCTCTCTTTTGACCACCACATTGCCAAAGTGGTCAAAAAGTCCTTCTATGTGGCACATCTCATTACTAAGGGTTTTGCATCCAGGAAAAAAGAGGTCATTGTCTCCCCTCTACTCTTCCCTCATTAGGCCAATCATTGAGTACAATGTCCCATTTGGCATGTACCTCACTAAACACCTGCAACAACTGGAGGGGCCACAAAAGTACCTCACAAAGAGGATCTTAAGACTTAAATATTTGTCCTATATGGACAGACAAAAAAATGATGATGTAAGTGTTTATGCCCACTTGAGAACGTTTATCTGTAAAACCTCAGTGTGGCTTTGTGTGAAATACCTTTGCCAAATCAAGTTATGTGGGATGACACTCTTTTCCTTAGGCATGCCTTTGGTGATCTTCTCGAAGACATCAACCAGATTTAACATACGTGATGCACTTTTAACAAATCAAAAATGGGTTTGGTACTCCATCGAGATATTACCAGTATACTTTTTTGATAAGGTCCATGATGAGCCTTTTGTCTGTCTCACAAATGAGAGAGTCAAGATTGTGGGTATATAATTCCCTGCATCAGGTAATGGCCACCCTTGTTCAGACTGATGATTGTTGGATGTACACCCTTCTGTAATAATATAGTCTATCTGGAGGCTGTGTTAAAGTAAGGATCCAACATGTCTGCTAGGTCAGGATTTAAGGCAAGTTATAAGCAACCTGGGAAGGTGTCAGGGTCCATTAATCCTGTGTTATTAGCCCTAAAGAGTGCACAGATGAGCTGCTCTCCTGAGAAAATAAACTGAGTAATGTTTGCATGTATACGTTGGATGATGGCCAGTGGGGACACTGAGGTGAAATGTGAAACAAACTGTCAGGTAGCAGATTGTCTGTTGTCACTGGTTGAGTATGGCTGGTGGTATCCACAAACTACTCTTCACTTAGTTGTGTATTCCCCTTAACATTTCATACCTATTGAAATAAATGATTTAGGACAACACCTGCAAATACATCATTGGTTATGTATCAGATGCCACACAGTGGTACTGTTCACACAGTCATAAAACTCTACCAACGCCATGTAATTACATCAATTGCACAACATATGCCTATATGCTTTTCATTGGAAAGCTGTGTTTGTGCAGCCTGACACAATATAAGAATACATTATAAATGAGTTGGCTGTGGCACATGCAGAACAGTTACTGACACAAATGGTGTTAGTCACACAATGGTCCTGGTGACCATTTCAATAATCCTTGGGGATACCTACACAATTGTGCATACAATGAATTCCACAAAGTTGCAATTGAATTGTGTATATCACAACATTACAACATATGGATGAAACAAGACTTATGTGCCCATGTAATCAGTATAAATTTATATTGATGTATGTCACAGAACATTTAATGATGGTAGGTATACACATGAACACACGTGCCATACTTCAAATGCTACTGTGATGGTTGGATGAGAACTGTGTAGAATGATGATCTACTCCTCTATAAAAACATGTGCCTTGCTAAGCCAGCAATATACATAATATCATCCCACATCAACAGTTCTCAGGAGGTCTTATCCTACAGCTGTTATGGAAGGAACATCTAATGGAATGTCAGCAGCAGCCATCAATTCATTTCCACACATCAGAGATTGTAATACCCTCTTGTAGGCATATTGTACATCCGCATCTCAACATAGCACATGTTGGTGACCACAACATTGACATGTGAAATGTTCATAGGGTCATAGGATGTTACTAAGCTTATAGCCAACAAAAAATAAAATCCTAGCCATTATTATACCATTAAATCAAATGTTCTATATCGATATGATGGAAGATAGTAAAGCTATTGTGCTTATATGTGTATTTGTCTGATTGCATTACCTACTATCGCTGTACATATGTGACATGTGCACCACAGCATGATAGAATTAGCAATTGCACAGCCAGTGCTCTGGAATTGCCTTGCAAAGTCTCATGGAAGGACTCTGCTTCATTATGTATGTAATGCATCTCTGAAATCAGGACATCCTCTATTCCTCTACAGGAAAGATGCCTTGTGGCAAGAAAGTAAAAAGGGGATGCTGGATGCATTGGACTATGTTAAAGGTTCTCCTAAGTGGTATTGAAATGAAAAGCAATTCAAAAGATCATACAATGACCATAATGTAACACCAACCACACACGCAGTAGTACACTGGGCCTGATTTGAACATAACACCTGTGTAGCTATAGAAGCTGGATTCAATACAATGTAACACTAGCACCACCACATATGTCTGACTTTAACACTGTTATGTTGCACTTTATGCAGTATGATAGCATCACTGTATGCTGAGATGAATATGTTGGGAGGAGTGTCAGACACAGATGTGGAGTCACATCTCAGTGAAAAGCTATCTCAAAAATATTATTTGAATGTATACACACTCAAGTTACCTGCTGTCAGATTAGAATCCCTAAATATCTAGTTACAGAAGCTGCAGAAAACATTTATTAACATTTTAGCCACAGCACAAGTTTGACTTTACTGTTAGAGTGTACTTTAAACAGGATGACATCATCAGTGTATGTTACAAGAAGATGTTTGGAGTGTGTCCGACATAGCTGTGAATTCACATGCCATTCAGAAATTGTCAGTATATTGTTTGTTGAATGGAAACACTGCAGTAAGACTAGAACACATACCTAAATGAATATAGAACACAGTACTTAATGCAAGTGCCACAGTACACATTTGGCTTTCATGCTGTCAGACAACACTTTATAGATGATGACATCAGCAGTGTCTAATGAGAAGAAGAGGGGAGTAGAAGTATCTTATATGCTGTTCTAAAATGGTCTCTATTATGTACACTAACTGAAAACACACACACACACACACACACACACACACACACACACACACACACACACACACACACGATGAATACAGTGAGAGTAGAAAGCGTACTTAGCTATATACAGAACACAGTCCTTAACACAAGCACCGTGACACAAGTCTAGCTTTTGGAGTGTGGATGAACAATTAATAGTGGATGACATCATCATTGTATATTTGTGAGAAGATGTTTGGAGGCCTGTATGAAAAGGTTGTATAGACATGTACAACTATAAACATATTTTTTTCTGCATAAGACTGGATTGATGACAGTAGGATACAGACTCATGTAATTCTGACTCTGCACACACACTTATGCATGCATACAGAGACACACATACATAATGTGGTTGTTTTGGCAATTTAACCCACATGTAAGTATTTTGTTCCTTTCTGTAAAACACATTAGTTAATAATGCCACCATCCCTGAAGTATGCTTTTGCCTTTTTACACTGCTCTGTATAGTTGCTGTTGTCATCATGTGTGGGTAACATATCCTGTTTCAAGAGTGGTGTGTATAGTGCAGATTTTGTATTTTCTGTTGTGTTTCAAATGTGAAGGTAAATTGATCTCCACATTAATACATGTATAAGCCAACCTTAATATGTCTATTGTCACTATAAAACATTTGATGATGTTACAATGCAGTTGTGCTATTTATTTCTTAGTGTAGTTGACATTTGGGGACTACTACTGATACATTCATTTTCAACTGCATGGGTGCATGGCACACATGAATCTGAGTGAATATGTGCTCAGTCAGTATCAAGTGGCTTCCCTTTGGTTGTGATTTTACATAGAATATTAAAAATACTAATTCATGCCAATCAGCTATTTCAATAGCCCACTGCCAAGCAGCTGGTTTACTGAATCAATGGCAAAGTATTTGTGCATGCAAGATTTATATTGCATGACTACTACTTGAATGTAAGAAGTATTTATGCATATCAGCTATGGTAGAAATAGCTGAGAGATACTATGGTGCTCATAACATATCTTATATTGCAAATGTTCTGTCAGATATTTTGTGACATGAAGGACTGTTAGAACTGCTTTCCCCATTTGCCCAAAGTTAAGTCACGAACAAATGTGGGTATCTGTTTCACTGAGAAAATAATAAGAGCTCTATTGGTTCACTTTCCTCCTCACAAACATGCTAAGCAGAGAGACATGGCATTCAGCTCTTTGGACAGTACTGAATGTAAGCAAAATAGCAGATACCTAGCTTTCTCTGTGGCAGCAGGTGTAACAGCAGTGATTTTTTAAGCATGTATCCAGCTCAATCTAATCTTTTTTTAATATGTATCCAGGATGGCATTATATAATTAAATGTGATAATTTTTGCAAACATGAGAGGAAATGACAATAGTGAAGTACTGTATAAAAACAAGCACAAATCAATTGAATTATGTCAGCCGCACACATATGGATTGCCATTTTTATGCAATCATCTCTCTAAATATAAATGATAGAAAATATTTAATATTAGTGCCATTACTCTGTATTAACTGTGTGCTTCTTAAGCGCAGTATGTTTACGCAACATTGCACTGAGTTAACATTACTGTGCCATAGCACATAAAGAGCCATTCACCGTCACTTGGCTTTGGTGTACAATGCCAATCTCTGTGCAAATGCAGAGGACAAAAAGTGATGGGCTTCACTACGGATTTCTTATTTATGCATGGTATGTGATTCTATTTTATTGAGAAGATTAAAGTTGTGAAAATATGGTAGATTGGAAAGTAGTGAAATGGGAAGTAAGCAGGAGAAGAACAAAGGGGAAGCAATATAGGAATTTGCAGGAGAGAATTTGGAAAGAGCCATAGCTATCCACTTCTTCAACAGTGTAAAATGAACATGTATGTAAAATTGGATGAATTTGGACTGTCACCTCATTGAATATGGCTGACAACAACACAATCATGTTATATAGTCAACTGGACTTAATCAAATGTATCGAGAAAAACGTGCAAAGTGGAGAGCTATGCATGGGACAATATTTTTTGTGGGACAGTTGCCCTTTTCTATTTTGTTTCAGTAAGAATGGAATGTTTGGTAAAGGATGTAGGTATGTCAGCTTCAGGTATGTCAGGTAGGTGATGAAGCAGGTGCAGACATGCAGGACAAACAAAACAGAGACAGGGATGGTGAGGGACACAAAAGGTTGGAGGACACCATGGCTGGGGATAGGAAGGGGACATTGGAGCCTATGCCCACCAAGCATGGGGACAGTAAGAATCTAGTCCTCACCCTCAGAACTGTCAACACTGTGCTATTCCTCACCTTGCTGTTGGAGTACTTAATGATTTTTTTCCCAGCATTCCAACAAGCATCTTCTCCATCCATCTGAGGTGTGCATCAGTGATATTTTCCACAATCTCACACACCAAGCCTGGCATCTCCCGGTGGGTGACAAAATCACCACCTCCATCAATACCTCCAGAAGGTACCAATGCACTGTCTGATGGAGTAATGCTACCTGATGTTGAGGGTCCAGGATGTGCAGGGGCTACAGAGGCAGTAATGCCAGGCTACATCCCAGATGTGCTGGGCATTGATGTGGTAGCCATTGGATGGGTGTCAGGCTGAGCTGCACTGGTTGGTCTAGGAAATCATTTTGTTAGTTGACAGAAACTGATGACATCAAAATGTTGTAACCACACATATAAAAATAAAAAATGAAAGATAAGAGCTGGAGTAAGAGACAAAAAACGATAAAGATAATTAGAGCTTAGAGCCATCATATGTCACATACAATAAATTAGTACAATATGATTAATTGTATTCGTGGTCTGCACTCTTGTGGGAGGAGAGGCTGGACTCTGCCCTTCTGAGCTGGGAATTTCTGGTTAAAGGCTTATAGTGCCTGCATATTTGAACTGCTTCTTACTGAAATAGGTACACCTTGTTTGATGTAGCATAGACTAGATCCAGGCCTGCTGAATCTAGCTTTGTTTGTATAACTTGAGCACTAATCCAGGCATTCTTTAAAGTATTCAATTGTATTTATTACTGCTTGGCAGTAACTTGATTAAAGTGTAGCTATCATTCTAAGTCTTTTGGATTAAGCACTTGGGCTTCAGACCAGTTGTTTTACATTAGGAAGGTTTGTGGCCTGCACTGTGGTGGCAGGACAGGTAGCTTACATCCTTCTAAGTTGGGAACTGCTGATTGAGGGCTCAGTGTCTGTTATTCTAAAAGTGTATTAGTTCTGGTTTAAGCACTTGGGCTTCAGGCCAGTTATTTTACATTAAGAAGGTTCGTGGTCTGCACTCTTGTGGGAGGAGAGGCTGGACTCTGCCCTTCTGAGCTGGGAATTTCTGGTTAAAGGCTTATAGTGCCTGCATATTTGAACTGTTTCTTACTGAAATTGGTACACCTTGTTTGCTGTAGCATAGACTAGATCCAGGCCTGCTGAATCTAGCTTTGTTTGTATGCTTGTTGTTTGTTTGCTTGTTATTTCCCTGAAACACTAATTCCACTTAAAACGCGGCTTTTCATTGCTTCTGTGGATCCCTAGTGATATCTGCGTTGCTTACTGTACTTATTTCCTTGTTTCACTTGAAAGAAAGTTACTGTTTGTCATTTTTGCATTTAAGTTACCTGTAACACATTGCATTTAAGTTACCTGGCACTTGCTCACTAAAGCAATTATATAAGTCAGCACTAAAAAAATGAAAAGCACTACACCCTCACAAACTCCCCTTGAGTACCTTGTTCCCCATTAGCCCTTTTTATTCAATTATAAAGGAATTCCCAATACTATTCTAGCATGTCCAAAGGTCAGTTGTCAATCTCCTCTCCGGTCCAGCTGGTGAATCTGGGAATCTTGAGGCAATGTTACAACTGCCTCATGTACACAGACAATCCTCTCCTCCTCCCAACAAATTCCAACACATGTGAGAGATGCAACCATATAGCCATACTGGAGGCTAAGCTCTCTCAACTCAGTACTGGCGAAACCAGTCAGGAGAAGGAAACCACACTCACTGCAATTCCAATCTCACATAGACCTACCACGACAGCAAACCAAACACATAAACACACAAAAACATACTGGGAGGCTCTAAATAAAAATCTGCCTAAGCAGCAGAGACCTCCAAAGCAGACACCCAAGCAACCACTACCCCAAAACAAAACATGTGCAACACATAGCTCACAAAGCCAGTGTGCCGAACAGTCACAGCCCTTAAGGCTAAACAACACACCTGATACACTTGTAATAGGTGACTCTATCATCAGGCACACTGACGTCCCGCTCACCAGGCTGAACAAGGAGAAGGTCACTGTGAGCTGCCTGTCGGGTGATAGGATCCGTCACATAACACAAGCACTCAGGTCACTCCAAAGCAAGTACAAATATGACTCAGTCATTGTCCATGCTGGTGTGAATGACCTGAGAAGTACCTCCCAGGACTACATGAAAAGAGACATAGAGGAGCTCTCTGAGCATGTAGCCCAGGCCAGTATGACTCTGACCTTGAGTAGCATCTTACCCTCACCAAGAATGATGCCACAATATGAAGACAAGATGATCAATTTCAACAATTGGCTTAAGTATTGGTGTCATTTAACGGGGATCCAATGCCTGTCAGCCTGGGATGACATGCTCGACAAGCCACGATGCTTCGCTAGGGACGGCTTGCACCTGTCACCCCTGGGCTTTTGGATATTGGCAAAGGCTCTTGCTACCCCCATAGTGCCTTTTTTAGGCAAGGCTCAAAAGACAAACCCACCTCCATAGGTATCACAAGGGATAAGAAACTAAGAGCAATGCTACTCAACGCCAGAAGTCTAAACCTCAAGATGCACACACTCAAAACTCTCCTTAGCATGGAGAACATCGATATCTGTGCAGTAACAGAAACCTGGTTCAAGGCTCCTGAGAGCACCCCAGCACTACCAGGTTATACCTCATACCATGCTTTTCGGCCCCAAAATGTGGACTGAACCACAAAAGGATGGGGAGTATCAATATTCATCAAAGATACCCATACCTCAAGGTTGGTGGCACAGCACGAAGCATCAGAGACTATCCATGTTCAACTAACAGTGGGTAAAACTGCCTTCCAGTTTATAGCCTGCTACAGACCACCCTCCCAAACCCAGGAACCCCACTCAGCCTTCCTGAGAACACTGGAAAATATGAAGGTCTCTCCAAACACCATTATATTGGGTGACTTCAACTACCCAAACATAGACTGGGAGCATTACTCTAGCTCCAACACCCTAGCCCAAAGGTTCCTAGAATTTATAAACTCAAATGCTATGGAACAACTTGTTACCACTCCCACAAGAGGGGAAAACATACTGGACCTGATCATCACCAACATGGGGACTCTATGCTCCAGACCAGAAGTGTATCCCTCATTGGTAAGATCAGACCATAAACTAATCTCACTGGATATTCACATCCCGACTCCACCACCTGCCCTGAAAACCACAGTGAAAAACTTCTCTAATGCAGATTTCACACTCCTCAAAACCAAGGTGGAATCCTTCAAAGCCCCCGGGCCTGTGGAAAATAGGCCCAGACTGCAGAATCCTTTATAAACGCATTCTATGAACACCTTCAGGAATGCATGGATCATGCAATCCCAAATAAAACCAAGTCCCAATCCCCCAAAGGCAGATGTCCTGTCTGGTGGACCCCAGCCATAAAAAAACTATACAATAGAAGGAGGAAGCTACTACATGATAGAGCAAAATCCCAAAAAGGAAAGGCATCTCTGATCAGTATTAGCAAAACACTACGGGCACTTATAAAATCGTCTAAGGCCAGCTTCGAGAGAAAAATTGCACAGGACACTAAGGATAATCACAAGGCTTTTTTTAGTTATGTTAGGAACCTGGGTGGGAATTCCCAGATATGCTCAGAATTAGTCCAAAATGACAAAAAATACACCAAACCAACAGACATTGCTGACATCCTAGCGGACAGGTTCAGCGCAAACTTCTCCCCCCACCTCCCCACCAAAAGGGCAAATATCTATCCCAGCAGAGTGCTGCCCCCCTGTCATCTCAGATGCTCAGGTAAAAGCTGCCCTCTCCAAAGCAAAAAACACAGCATCAATGGGACCAGACGGTGTCCCGGGCTGTGTCCTACATGAACTCCAAGAATAGCTAAACCCAAACATAAAACTACTGTTCAATCTCAGCCTTACTACAGGATATGCACCCAAAGAGTAGCGTACAGTAACAGTGGTCCCTCTCCACAAAGGTGGTGCCTCAATGGATCCTGGAAACTATCGCCCCATAAGCCTGACTAGCTTGGTCTGCAAAGCTATGGAAAGGATCATCATGGACCTCATAAATAAAGATATTGGGGACCTACAGACACTGGATCCTACCCAGTTTGGCTTTGTTAAGGGCAGATCCTGCCTCTTAAACCTGGTTGATTTCTTTGAAACAGTCACCAAGGCCATTGATGAGGGGAAGGTGGCCCACACAGCCTACCTGGACCTCACAAAAGCCTTCAATACAATACCCCACTCGGGCATTATAGATAAGCTCACCAGCTTAAATATAAACACCTATGTCACTAGATGGGTTGCAAACTGGCTCAAGGACAGAACCCACATGGTTAGAATTGCTGGAGCCATGTCAGACTCCAAACCAGTTACAAGTGGCGTCCCACAAGGCTCAGTCCTGGGACCTCTCTTGTTCGGTATATATTTCTTGGAGGTACAGGCCAACATGGAAGGACTCTGGCTGACCAAGTTTGCAGATGACTGCAAACTGGGTGCCATAATCAACACTCCAGCCGACACAAGCATCCTCCAAAAGGGCCTCATAGAAACAGACAACTGGTGCCAGAGCCATGGCCTCAAGCTAAACGCCAAAAAGTGTATCGTCATCTCCTTTGGCAAAAACAAAGTGCTCACAAATTACCACATAGGTGGTAATCCATTAAGTACAGAAGAAGTAATTAGAGACCTGGGGACCCAAGTTGATAGCAATCTCTCATTTGACAACCACGTGGCCAAAGTGGTTAGAAAAACATTTTATATAGCCCACCAAATCATGAAGGGATTCACATCTAGATCTGGGGAGGTCATCGTGCCTCTTTACTCATCCCTCATCAGGCCCATAATTGAGTACAATGCCCTTTTTGGGATGTACCTTACCAGACACCTGCAGCAACTGGAAAGACCCCAAAAGTACCTCACCAAGAGGATCAAAGGGCTCAAACGGATGCCATATGCTGCCCAGTTAAAGAAACTCCAGCTCTACTCAGTGGCATACCGCCTGCTCAGAGGCGATCTGTGCCTGACGTATAAAGCCATGTCCAACCCGGAATTAATGGACATGCTGCACCTCAGAAAATCCAAATCCCATCGAGCTACATGCTTGAGAGACTTGAACCTCAGCACTGAAATAAATAGGACATGCTGGAGGGACAGATTCATAACCCAGAGGCTCCCTTCACTCTGGAATAAAATCCCAGTCCAGGTTAGGCAGAGTCCCTCATTGACTCTCTTCAAGAGGAATCTTGATGAGTGGATGTGAGATCGTAGGTTTACCCCGGGTATCACTTCTGTGTCACTGTTAGACAGAGGCACAATATACTAACCTCGAAAAGGGGCATAGCAAAATTAATTTAAAATGGGTGGCGAAAGCCAAACACACTCTGGCTGGGCTTATAAATGCCCTAGGGCAGATAGCCTAGTATGAACCTATGAACCTATATGAATATATTTTTACTTTTGTAGCAACATAAAGAGAAATACACCATGGCCACTTGGGAAAGGAAAATAGTTTAATTCAGTTAGCGCTTTCATGTCCTGGCTGAACACTTCATCAGACTTGCAAAACCAATAATGTTGCTCAACTTTAAATATCACCATCACAAGTCAATTAACCAATCACTAGTCACACTATAACCTTCAAAAATTTTAAGAACACAGTGCCTTCATTCATCCTAAAAGCTATATGTATGTATTTACCACTATGATAAAACATTATAAAAAGCACTCAATCACTGCAAAAATACATCTATAGGACACACATGTGCTAAATTACACTATTTTCCTTTCCCAAGTGGCTGTGGTGTATTTCTCTCTGTGTTGCTACATTACTTTGCTGTGGACTTTGGTCTTTCCTCAGAGAGATGCTTCATTCTCTGATAGCTGTTTTGCTTAAAATATTTTTACTTTTACATTAACTTTACTTTTTAAAAACTACAGCCTAAGACTGTTAATTGTTCCGAGTGATCCTTGCAATTTGCATACACTGCACAAATGCTTTTTTAAGTAATACAGATTAACAACATGGCATTTATGCCGATATTGTTGCAATTGATATTTAATGTTTTTTTTTTAGTTTGCATTTGTGATACTTGAATCCACAACCTCTGACTACAGTAGTACGACTGACTCCTGCAATTCCTTTGAGCTACAAAATGAAGCATGCATACTTGATTTTACAGTTAAGATATGCATGCTTAATTTGCTACTAATGTACAGCAGAGCAATTCTTTTAATACAATAATAATTATTGTATGCTGCATGCATGCTTCCTGTTTCTTTTAGCCTTTCTAAACATTCAGCATGGGTTTCCCTGTTTGCTGCAGTCTCTTGGGGAAGTGAAAAATAAAGAGGAGAGAAAAGAGCATTATGCATACCACCCTTGCCTATCCCCAACTTCAGGTATAATTTAAAGTATCTTTATCTGTATACTTACACAACTGTGGGATGCCAGCAGTCCTAAACTAATCCAGCCAATGGTTGAGTTGTACCTGCTTGTGCCTTGTCAGATCATTGAAGTGGTGCCTACATTGCTCTCCACTGTGTGGAATACCAATTGCACTGGAGACATCCTTGGCAAGACTGCTCCAAGCCTTTGATTTATACTGTGACATGAAATAGCCTATGGCTGTGGCACTTTACAAGGGGTCCAGAGAATATTTTGGACTCCTCTACACCCCATCTTCCCTAAATTGGGCTGCCATGTCAACACAGGCCATACATCAACAGTTATTTTTTTTCCTCCCAGTTCATGATATCACGTTTAACAGTGCACAGTCCCACACAATGATGCCAACTGCATTTGCACAATGCAGAGAGCAGCATTAGCAAACAGAGAAGAAGGCAGTTTATGAAACAGGAAGGTTAATGTGACAATTGGCATTAGATTATGGTTTAAATGCTGATATATGTGTTAGATGTACATGTTAGATGACTTAACATTTTAGACAAGTATTGGAATGCATACATTTTATGACCTGACATATTTTTGGGTGGCTTTACACACTCATAAAAGTAATTTGTAAATTGTGGGATTCAAACCTATGTAAAAAAGACAATACATAATCTTTCACAATCGTGTTTTTACCTCCATGTAACAGAGAAATTGCTTTTCAGACATGCTCATTAATTATGTTGACACATTTAAGAGAATGTAGTTAACCATGTGTTCCTGACAAGGTCTTGGTTTATACATTCATGTGTTTATGATGTTCATTGAAGTATGAAGTCCATCCTTGGGCAGAAAAGATAGGTACAGTGACATGATTGTCAGTGTACCTTCATTCAGACGTGTAATTCATATGATATCCACTGTTCTACATAGTTATTGTTGTATCTAATGGTCTCTATATTGTTGTTATTTTTAAAAATTGAGTGGAACAGCATTAATACACTCTGGATTGAACTAGATTAGAACACTAACACACCTGACCATGAGCTTGCACCATTTACCACAGGGAAGGCTGGGCAACAGGTGTATTTTTGCAGTCATTACTGTGCAGATTGCTCATTGTAACTGTAGACATGTTTGTCACTTATGCTCATTAGTTATATATACACAATAAAGTGTTGAGTGATTAACCATGTATGCGTTTGACATAAAAGTTCTGAAAAGAAATGTTTAGTTGTAGAACCATGACTGTACTGATAACCACAGTTAGTCACATAATATATATGATATCATGTGTGTGCTCGATCCACCTGCTATACATAGTTATTTATGTATAATTATTTTATATTGTTATTTCTTATATAAATTACAGTGGATCATCATTAATAAAACTTTATAGTTTGCTGGATTAGAACCATGGCTCTCCTGTATTGTGGTGCTTAACTTAAACCTGTTGCCACAGCGGAACTAGGTATCGGCTGCATTGTTACACTCAATGCTGTACATGAGTGCTGACCACTATTCAGTGCAGCTTAGTATACTTGTACATTGGAAGACCACACATGTTACAATGTATCTTTTTGGAAATTGATGAGTCTGCAGATGTTGTGGAAGCATGCTAACTGCTGTGCAATGTCACTTAGCATGTTTGCATGATCAAAAGCATAAGATATAACAATGTATCTTTTTGGAAATTGACAATGTCTGCTTATTGTCTGCTGGTGTTGTGGAACTGCAGGTATCGTGGAAGCATGCTGACTGCTGTGCAACGCCATTTAGTGTATTTATGTTATGAAAAGCAAAAGATATAACAATGTATCTTTTTAGAAATTGGCAATGCCTGCTTGTTGTCTGGGGCATTAGGCCATGTCTGTGCAGAGGTGAGCAACGAGCAAACAAGACAGGCAAAGCTCGACAAGTATTATTCTTGTAAAAAGTGCTTATCAGTTTTCATCATTAAAGATAAATGTGGGACTTGAACCATGATCTACATATGTTATGTGATTAATCATGTTTGCTAGGTGTGCTATACACTCACCTAAGTAACAGCTTTAATTAATGCTGCCCTTATCATAGAAGCAACTTCCATTAATTTTAATTTATTTATCTGTTTCACCGTATTTGTGCTAAGCCATGCATCGGGCAAATATAAATATTTAAAAAAGGAAACATAAACAACATTACAAAATGCATTTTAAACCACCTTACACATTTTTACACAACTCTGGATTACAGAGGCACAGTAGGCTAATCTAATAGGGAGGCGGTAGCCAAATACACTCTGGCTAGGCTTATAAATGCCCTAGGGCAGAGAGCCTAGTATCTACCTATGAACCTATGAACTAATGAACCTACTAAGCAGACTAGGAGTGCCTTATCTCACTTTGCCACAGAAAAAAACTTGCAGTAGGAAAGCACATCATTGTGCATACAAGCAAGTCCTATTTCCTTCACAGTATTAACAAAGTGGTTTACTATTGAAAGTCCAAATCAGCTTTGGTTGACCAAAAAACAAAGGTCAACTCGAAATGCTGAATACAAAATTTAGAATGTAAACCCAAAGCAAAACTGAATACATCGACCACAGTGGTCGATGTACTCAACAAAGCAGGAGGTGATGTCACTCACTTCCTGTTATGCACATTACTGTACCTTTGAAAAGTCAATGGTATTTTGCCCCTGCAACCCCCATGTGGGGGAGCTGTGCCCCCCACACCCCCTGCACATTAAATATACCAACTCTGAGATCGCACTACAGTGTGGAAATGGGCTAATTCCTGTTCCTCACTGAAGCATGACCTCCCTGAAAAATGTCGAACCAAAATGATCAACCTACACTACCAGTTCACTGTAGTGTAACTCTATCAATTTTGGTTCAACATTCTGCCTACATGGGAAACTGCCTTTTGACCATGTGCCAGTTGACCAAGATAGTTTCAATGTCGCCATAGTAAACCAACAAAACATATACACTTGTACACTCTCAATTGTTTGTAGATGCGTTGCTTACATATTTATTACAATGAGTGATCACACAACTAGTTATGGGTATTTTTTGTAGCAATGCAGATCTATTTTCTATTTGTATTGTGTTCACTCTTCTCTTAGGTTCATAGGTTCATAGGTAGGTACTAAGCTATTGGCTCTGGGGCCTATACAAGCCTAGCCACAAAGGTACTCCGGCTTTCGCCACCCAGAAAATTATTTTCCAGTGCCCCTGTCAAGCAGAGCCACAGAGGTGATCCCTGCGGTGAATTTCCTGTTTCCCATCCAATCATCAAGATTTTTCTTGAAGAGTGCTAGTAAGGAGCTTTGTTTGATGTAGATAGTTTGTTCCAGAGTATGGGAAGTCTCTGGGACAGAAATCTATCCCTCCAGCATGTTCTGTTTATTTTGGTGACAAGGTTTAGGTCCCTAGAGCATGTAGCTCAGAGGGATTGGGATATATTTAAGTGGAGCATATCCAACAGCTCTGGATTTGACATAGCTTTGTATGTTAGGCAGAGATCACCTCTGAGTAGGTGATATGCGATGGAGTACAGCTGGAGTTTTTTGAGACGGTCTGCGTAGGGCATGTATTTGAGGCCAGTAACCCCTTTGTGAGGTATGTCTGTGGCCTTTCCAGTTGTTGCAGGTGTCTTGTGAGGTACATACCAAAAGGCCATTGTACTCTATAATAGGTCTAATGATTGGCGAGTAGAGGGGAACAATGACCTTTGTTTTCCTAGATGAAAAACCTTTTGTGATGAGGTGTGCCACTTAGAAGGATTTCCTGACTACTGTGGCATGTGATTATCAAAGGAGAGACTACTGTCCACCTGTGTCCCAAGGTCTCTTATCACACTTTCAGTGCTAAGTAGACTACCACCTATGTGGTAGCTCATGGGTACAGAGCTTTTACCAAAGCGGATGAAAATATACTTTTTGGCATTGAGCTTGAGGCCATGGCTTTGACACAAAGGATCTGTCTCAGTGAGGCCCTTTTGTAGGTTCATAGGTTCATAGGTAGTTACTAGGCTATCTGCCTGAAGGCATTTATAAGCCTAGCCGGAATGTGTTGGCTTTCACCACCCCCTAAGATTAGTTCCCTGTGCCTCTGTCCAGCAGAGCCATTGAAGTGATCCCTGGGGTAAACTTTCTTTTTCCTATCCACTCATCAAGGTTACTCTTGAAGAGGGTTAGTGAGGAACTCTGCCTAATGTAGATTGGAATCTTGTTCCAGAGCATGGGAAGTCTCTGGGACAGGAATCTATCCCTCCAGCATGTCCTATTTATTGTTGTGGTGAAGTTTAGATCCCTGGAGCGTGTGGCTCAAGGGGGATATTGTTTTCTTTAGGTGGAGCATGTCCATCAATTCTGGGTTGGATATGGCCTTGTATGTCAGGCAGAGATCACCTCTGAGTAGGCGGTATGCAACCGAGTACAGCTGGAGTTTCTTCAGTCAAGCTGCATAGGGCATCTGCTTAAAGCAAATGATCCTCTTGGTGAGGTACTTCTGCGGTCTTTCCAGTTATTGCAGGTGTCTTGTAAGGTACATCCCAAATGCGGCATTGTACTCTATGATGGGTCTGATGAGTGATGCGTAGAGGGGCCCAATGACCTCTTTCAATCTGGATGCAAACCCTTTTGTGATTAGGTGGGCCACATAGAAGGATTTTCTAACCACTTTGGCAATGTGATTATCAAAGGAGAGGATACTATCTACTTGGGTCCCCAGATCCCTTATTACGTCTTCCGTATTTACGGGGCTACCACCTATGTGGTAGTTTGTGGGTACTTTTTTTTTCCAAAGAGGATAACTATGCACCTTTTTGGCATTTAGCTTGAGGTCATGGTTTTGACACAAGGTATCTGTCTCAGTGAGACCCTTTTGGAGGATGTCTGTGTCAGCCAGAGAGTCTATTATAGTCCCTAGTTTGCAGTTGTCTGCGAACTTGGTCAGCCATATTCCTCCTGTGCTTGCCTGTACCTCTGAGAAGTATATGCCGAACAGGAGGGGTCCTAGGACTGAGCCCTGGGGAATGCCATTTGTAACTGTTTTAGAGTCAGACCTAGCTCCCGCAACTCTTACTAAGTGGGTTATTTCCGTGAGCCAGTTGGCAACACATCTTGTGACATAGGGGTTTACGTTCAGGCTGGTGAGCTTGTCTATAATAACTGAGTGGAGAATGCTGTCAAAGGCCTTTGTGAGGTCTAGGTAGGCTGTGTGGACCACCTTTCCCTCTTCTATAGCCTTGGTAACTGTCTCAAAGAAGTCCACCAGGTTTAGGAGGCATGATCTGCCCTTAACAAAGCCAAACTGGGTAGGGTCTAGTGTTTGGAGGTTCCTAATGTCTCTGTTAAAGAGATCCATGATGATGCTCTCCATAGCTTTGCAGACCAAGCTAGTCAGGCTTATAGGGTGATAGTTCCCGGGGTCTGTTGTGGCTACACCTTTGTGGAACAGAATAACCATTGCTGTGTGCCACTCTGTGGGCATGTAGCCTGTGGAGTGGCTGAGTTTAAACAATGTGTTTAAGTGTGGTGTTAGTTCATCTTTGAGCTTGTGTAGGACGCAGCCTGGGACACCATCCGGTCCCATTGATGCTGTGTTTTTGCATTTGGAGAGGGCTGTTTTAACCTGAGTGTCTGTGATTTCAGGTGACTACATTCTTCTGGTATAGTTATGGGCCCTTTTGGGGGTGATAGGGGGGTGAGGTTTGCACTTAACCTGTCTGCCAGGATGTTGGCTATATCGGTCAGTTCAGTGTATTTTGTGCCATTCTGCACTAACTCCGAGCAAATCTGAGAATTGCTACTTAGATTCTTGACATAGCTAAAGAATGCCTTGTGGTTATCTTTGGAGTTCATGGCAATTTTTCTTTCGAAGCTAGCCTTGGATGATTTTATGAGGGAACATAGTTTCTTGCTGATTCTGATCAGGCATGTCTTCCCTTATTGGGATTTTACTATTTTCTGTACTAGTTTCCTCCTTCTATTGTATAGCTTGTTTATGGCAGGGGTCCACCAGACTGTTTTGCTTTTCCTGGAAGAGTGAGTCTTGGTTTTGTTCGGGATAACATGATCCATGCATATTTGTAGGTGCCTGTAGAGTGCATTAGTAAAGGATTTTGCAGCTGGGACAGCATTATCCTTTAGCATGGGGCCTTTGAAACTTCTCACCTCAGTCTTAAATAACGTGAAGTTTGCTTTTGAAAAGTTTTTCATGGTTGTTTCTTTGACCGGGGGTGGTGGTGGAATGTGGATATCCAGAGTGATTAGTTTATGGTCAGATCTAACCGGCGAGGGGTTGACCTCCAATGTGGAGCACCGTTCGCCCATGTTGGTGATGACCAGGTCCAATATGTTGTCACCTCTGGTGGAGGGGGTTTTGACCAGTTGACCCAGGGCATTTGAGTTTATAAATTCTAGGAAATGTTGGGCAAGGGAGTTTGTACTTGAGTAGTTCTCCCAGTTAATGTTTGGGTAATTGAAATCACTCAATATCAGGGTGTTTGGTAGGACCTTTATGTTTCCCAGTGTTTCCAGGAATGTGGAGTGGGGGTCCTAGGACATGGTGGGTGATCTGTAGCAAGCTATACTTTGAATACCAGTTTTGCCCGTTGTTAGTTGCACATGGATGATCTCTGAAGCATTGTGCTGTGCCACTAACCTGGAGGTGTGTGTATCTTTGATGAATATGGACTCTCCCCCGCCTTTTGTATTTTGGTCCAGGTTTTGTGGCCAACATGTATGGCTTGAGTTGTAGCCTGGTAGTGCTGGGGTGCTCTCTGGAGCCTTAATCCAGGTTTTTGTTACTGCACATATATTGATTTTCTCCATACTGAGGAGTGCCTTGAATGCATGCATTTTGAGGTTTAGACTTCTGACATTGAATAGCATTATCCTCAGTTTTTTGTTACTTGTGCTATTTACAGTGGTGGGTTTGTCTTTTGAGCCTAAAAAGGCACTATGGGGGTGGCAAGAGCCTTGGCCAGTATTCAAAAGCCTAAGGGTGACAGGTGCAAGCCGTCTCTAGCGAAGCAGCGTGGCTTGTCGAGCATGTCATCCCAGGCTGACAGACACTGGATCCCCTTTGAATTAAACCAGAAGCTTAGCCAATTGTTGAAAGTGATAATTTTTCTCTATACAGTGGTATCATTCTTGGTGAGGTCAGGATGCTACTCAGGGTCAGGGTCATACTGGCCTGGGCTATGTGATCAGAGAGCTCCTCCATGTCTCTTTTCATGTAGTCCAGGCAGGTACAGCTCAGGTCATTCACATCAACATGGGCAATGACAGAGTCATATTTGAACTTGTTTTGGAGTGACCTGAGTGCTTGTGTTATGTGGCGGATCCTGGCACCCAACCGGCAGCTAACAGTAACCTTCTCCTTGTTTAGCCTAGTGAGTGGGAAGTCAGTGTGCCTGACTATAGAGTCACCTATTACTAGTGTGTTGGGTATGTTATTTTGCCTTAAGGGCTGTGATTGCATGGCACACTGGTTTTGTGAAGTATGTGTTTCATGGTTTGTGTTGGGGGGTGGAGGTTGCTTGGATGTCTGCTTTGGAAGTCTCTGTTGCTTTTGCAGATTTTTATTTAGAGCGTCTGATTATGTTTTCATGTATTTATGTGTGTTTTTTGCCTGTGCTCGTTTCATAGGTCTATGTGAGACTGGTGATGTGATGCAAATAATTCCCTTCTCCTCTTGACTGCCTGGTCCAGTCTTGGGTTGAGAGAGCTTAGCCTCCAGTTTGGCTGTATGATTGCATCTCTCGCATGTATTAGTGTTTGGTGGAAGGAGGAGAGGGTTGTCTGTATACATGAAGCAACTGTAACATTGCCTCAAAATGCCCAGATTCACCAGTTGGACCAGAGGGTACACCTGAAACTGCCCTTTGGACATGCCTGAATAGGTACAGTGAGCTGTTTTATTGATTAACTTGTAAGGTCGAATAGAGAGCCTTGTCCTTCTCTACAGTATAGGGGGGGGGTCTAGTGCTAATGTTTATTAGTGCTTGCTATGAGTTTTGAGCAAGTGCCGGGATGAGAAGTGAATGGTTTGAGTGCTTAAGTTGAAAGTTTGTCTAGTTCCAAGGGAAAATTGAAGGGTAGACTTTTTGGAGCCAGGAATAGTTATACCCTAGCTAACCAGTGCTGCCTGGCGTGCAAAACCATGTTAACGCAGGTTTTATAGCAGGGAAATGAAAGAGATAGAAATTAGCCCAAAATGGCCAATAAACTACTAATTTCTAGGCTGAAACCACTCCTCCAGGGACAGATAGGCTGTTCAAAGCTCCCTCTCTCACAGTGAACAGAGAAACTTCCTTCTATCCAAGTAAGGTATGGGCAAACACAGAAACTTGTAACACAGCCCTGAATTCAGCACTAACCTGAAAACTGGACTATACTAGCTTAGAAAGCGGGAAAACAAGTACTTTTTTTTTTTGTTTTTTTTCAGAAAATAAAGCAGATACAATCAAAAATTACATTAAATGCACAGAAATTGCTATCACACTTAAGTGTGTAGCCTACAACAGATAAACAGGTAATTTAAACACAAAATGACTTTGTTAAAGTGCAGGCAGTAAAATAAGTACAATATGTAGCTGAAACAAGCTTTTTAAATCACATAACCTCTAGAAAATCTGTGTTTTAGGTGGAATTAGCTAAAGGCAGCAAGAAAATGCAGGAAAAATGATACTTAATCACTCCAAAGTCTCTCTTTTGTCTCTCTGCTGCTATAGAACTCTGCAGGGCAACAGGCAGGAGCTTGCTGAGCTGTATACCAGCCATTATCTTATCTGGACTGGATTCTCAGGCATGCAATATATAGGGCATTTTGTATCATTGTCCCTTAAATGTATGACAAAATGACAAGACATTGAAAAAAATCAGCAAAGCCAGCAGATTTTGGTCATTCATGAACAAAAATGAGAACCATGTGCTGTTCACTTCCATTTAAAAGTTTTCTACAGTTTGATATTCAGCAATTCTAGTGAGTTCACACCTCATTTGCATCTTCACTGTGCTCAGAGACCCAAAACTACACTAAAAAAGTATAGCTAGGGAACTTGAAGGTGAGGAGAATTGTGTATTTAGAGAACATAAAAGATTATTATTATTTTTTGCTTTATCTGCACAGAAGGCTTCTGATCTTGCTAAGGTATGATTGTAATTTTCAAATACATTCTAGATTTGTTAACATGTTACAAAGAAAAATTTTATATGCGTGCATTAAAAAATGAAACTTTTATCTGTATGGACTTCTTATAGTTCACTGTTGGCATGGGCATTTTTGGCAGGCATTCTTTCTCAGACAGCCTATTAACTTCTGTCACATGTGTTATTGTTAAAACTGCATTATCTTACAATTTTTTTTATATGTTTTTTCCAGGGAAATTGAATGTACTATATTGCCAATGACACACTGAGTTATGCTTCTAAGATGGCTCATAGACACCTCTAGGGGAGTGCTGGACACAGTGAAAGTTGAATGGAAATCTTATACAATTGTTTTTTCTGTTTAAAATGTGCATCAATTTTGTGAAAATTGTATTGAAAGTATATATAACAATTGAATTATGCGGCATCATACCTCTCAGCCTGCAAACATCAAAAATCTGGACAAAGGCCCATGATAAATAGGTGCAAATCTATATGCTGATTAACACAACATTTGCATACATAATTATGTAACCCCACCCACTCCAATGGAATTGTGGGATACCACCATTTAAACACAAAATGAAGAACAGACAAAATACTAAACACAAACTATGATCTCTGCTATATAATGTAGCATTTTAACGTAAACTTGATTATATTTAATGTCATATTACAGTGCATGAGCATAAGTGCTATTTTGAGTGGAATTGTACTAGACAAAGTATTCGTTAATCCTTACCCCGACCAACATCCTGAAGGCAGAAATAAAAACCAGAGGACCTCGCCACAAAGTAGTAAAAAGAGAAAATGAAGTGCCTTTCATTTGCTCAAGTTAACAAACTTCTTCAGATAACAAACTCTCAAGTTCAAACATTTTAAAAAACATACACAAGTATTCATGTGACCATAAATAGCCAATCAAGCAGCACAATGAACAACTCAGTTATTTTGTAATCTCTAAAAACTCACTTAAAGCTGTATCAGAACATATAATACCATCAAAAACTACTGCCTACTTAAAATGTACTAGTGACATAGAAAATATATATGTACACATAAATAACAACTTGTGAACAGTATCATAACCTATCCTCTTAAAATTTTAAGTTTAAGGAGGCAAGTGATGATGCACATGTCTTTTATAGCTGGAGAATGATGAGCATGTAATAAGAATTGCCAATATAACTCTAGTTCTTTCAGTCTTAGTGATATTGGTCCCCCTCTACTATCTATTTGTATCTGATCTATTGCTTTAAACTTAAAAATGTGTCCACCTGATAATGAAGCATGTTTTGCCAGGGTATTATCAACCTTGTGTCTATCTATAGCGTACAAATGTTCATAAATACGTTCACAGAGTCTATGCTGTTTTACCTATATAAAAAATGGGCAATTTTGACACTTAACTAAACAGACCACGAATTTCAAGTTGCATGAAAATTTATTTTTTTTAAAAATAAATGTTGTCCTTGACCTCAGAAGTTTTCCCTATATCAATTTAGTTACAATATCTGCACATTCTGCATCTGGTCATACCTGGATATTGTGATACAGTTGTTTTCTTAGTTTCCAATAAGTTTTTAAGGATACCACCCCTTCTATAAACTATCTTTGAATACATACCTACTTTTTTCATGAGAAAAGTGTCACTACATAGTAAATCCCAATTCTTATAAATAATATGTGACACAATAGAGCTACTAGCATTAAAGGTAGGGACTAGACTAGTATTATATTCTATGACTTCCTTACTATTTTCGGGATTAGTCAATTGAAAGTTATCTAAAGGAGGTGAAGTAACACTATCATGATTATTAGTTGTGTTTCCCTGAAGCTCAACAGAGCTCAAAATAGGTGTGTATATACCATTGATCAAAAACTGTTGAAACTTAGAAAGCTACAATTAGAAGTAGCTTTTTTTTAAGAATGTTTGCGTTTACATATTGCGCTGAACAGACTATGGTTACATCAATACCCAACAGGTTTAGTACCTGACTCAGTTTTTCATCGTGAATTACTACAATTTTTTGATCAACAGGATTTTAAATTACTTGAACTCATGGTCAAACACTATACAGTGTTCATCGCAACTCTATCTAAATATTTAACTGAACTAGATGCCAACATTAAAACGGACATTGATTTTTTTATCTCAACAAGCACCAAAATGAAACATTTCCTCCAGACTCCCACTAATCTGTTCAGCAATATGTCTCCAAGTATGTACAAACACCAAAATGAAACATTTTCCCCACTGCACCAATCCCTTCAGCAAGACAATTGCCGGCAATGGCATTCATAATCATGGACTGGGACTTTGAATTTTTGTCAATCTGTGAAGAAGGCTGAAGAGCAGTGGTATGTGGTTAAGCAAACCATGGACTTTCAGGATGACAACAAAAATGTAGAGGCCTTTTTACAAAAAATGTCTATCACCTCCCTCCCTCTCTCTATCACAAAAGTGTACAGTATAGTTAACTACTCACACACATGCTCACATACATGAAAGAATACAGAAATACCATTTCATGCTAAAAATATTTAAGGGTCACTGTCAGCTACTAACTTGCTTAAAGGTGGATTACATGAACTATCATTAACAATGTTTGACCAATAGAACAATAATGCAAAGGGCACTAAAAAATAAGCACAGCTATTGACAGCATTCTAAAACATGGATTCATGAATACTCTTCTCTAAGGAGAGCACCATTGTGTTATTCATGTATTCCCTGCAATGATGCTGCTTGTAGAAAGCATAAATGAATATACAGCAATTAATATGCTGTATGAAATTCAACATTAATGCAAATGAAAAATAAAAACATGCAAAGCAGCATGTATACATAAAGATAAAGTACCTTATTCATACATATTGCAAAACGGCAAAAGCACTGTCATTGTATGAACCAATTAGATGCTATCTGTTTGAATTGTTGCACTTTATCTTAATTAAACCCTTTGTCTCACACTGCCTAGCTATGCTACTGCCTTTAACATTAAAGGGACTGCTTTGCCAATTGCCACATAAGTTAGCTTCATATGAAGCACTAGCAGTACACTACACTACGCGATAACTAATAAAGATACCCCAACTAGTAAATATATACATATATATATATATATATATATATATATATATATATATATATATATATATATATATATATATAAACCTAGGCCACACAATACTATAACAAAACAATAAATACACAAATCTCAGTGAAACACGTACACTATATGCCACTGTTTTATGACAGAAATCACAGCAGCTACTACATTTCAACCATCTGGCGATTGGCAAATAGTCATAAAAGTAAAATAAGCAACAGCAACAGGTCAGGCAAGAATTAAAAATCCTAGCTAGGTATATCATTCTATCTAGCGTTCGGTCACCCTTTCTGATTACTTTCTGTGCTAAAAATATTAAACTGTGGTTCACCGCTTCTTCTTCCTCTTACCTGCATCATTTTACCATTCTTAGTATAGATTCATTATAAACCACATGTGTCAGAAGCGGAAATAAAAAATATTCAGAATCCACCGACGAATTCCAATAGGTGGCAATAGGTGGCAATCTGCCTCATGATGCAGACATCATCACACATGCCCCTGTGCATGATGACGTCAGCAAAGATTTCAACTTTAAAAAAAATTTGAAAAAAAAACCCTGGGAAATTCAGGAATTAAAGAGGCTACTCATGAATTTGTGGCACCCCATTATTTTGCCCTCAAGACCGGTAACTACCGAGGAATTCGATAAGGTTGAGAGGTATGTGTGGCATTCCTTGGTTTGTACAAACTTTTCATTTAACTGTTTGCTGGGGAGTGGGTAAGCCAAGTACCATTTGTGTGTTTTACCACAACAAAAGTTCTGTGTATTTAAAGAGGCTTGCTTTTGAAACTGTATGTCCATCCTGTTATTTCTGTGGTAAACCACACATTAAAAAAGTGGCAATCCTTTTTTGGACCAAACATTGGTTTGTGTGTAAGTGTGATATAGTACAACCACATAACCTTCAATTTTAATTACTGAAATGTGTGTCTCCACTGTCTTATGTTGAAAATACATATGTATATATGAACAGGAATTTAATTGTGTGATATGTGTTGTATTCATGTGTCTTTTATGTCATATAGGATTATTGCACCCAAATGTACAAATCCAAGTAAATCCCTTTTAGTGACCCTGAAAATGACGTCATAGTGCAGCATTATGGCACCTTTCTGCTTGAAAGAGGATGTTGGGATATGGCTGAAAGAATGCAGATTAGAATCAGATAGTCAATGATGTCAATGCCTTAGAGTGTCACACCAGAACTTATGATCAGGTGTTTCATAGAGACACTTACATCATTTTGGGAGGAGAACAGCTGCAGTTTCCCATGAACAGTTGGCTATGGGGAAGTCTGCTACAGAGCCACCACTGACACCAAATGAAGAGTGCCTGTCCACTTTCAGAGATCCAGAGGGCACAGTAGAAACTGCACACCAACACGTGATTGATTTCACTGCTGATGTGTCTGGTAGGACAAGTATGTGCCAGGAGGAGCTTTCAGGTAAGCTTACATAAGTCAGGTTGTAAGATTTGGTAGCATAGTATTATATAGAAAAAAATAACTAATACTTCATGATTTTTTTTTTATTTTTTTTATGATGAACCTATTGATAACTTAGATACTTCACAACAAATTTTTGTTTATTACATATAGGTTCTGGATGGACATATCAACCAAGTTTCATTTAAAATTATTGTTAACAGACATACAGGCAAAAATGTGTATTCACTGTCTCCCTGTGTTATTGCAGTTGTGATGATTGCATGCTTACCTTGCTTCATTTCTTCCAGGACCATCCTCCCTACCAACTGTAGAGTCAGCTGCACATGTGAAGGCAAACATTTTTCTTTGATTACTAATGAAAATGTGCCAGGTAAATGCATTTATGTGTATGTGTGACGTGGGTGTAATGAGGGCTGTGTGTACTGCTGTACCATCTGTGATAGTGTGACCATTGTTAGTTTTTTATCATATGAATTGTTTTAAATATTTAGTGCAGATATTAATTTCATTCATGTCTTTGTTACTTATTATCACAGTTGATCCTGACAGTGGAAGTGTAGGACTTTTACCATCTGATATCAGAGTATCAGCAAATTCTGATGATGGTGACCAAACACATACACAGCTGGGGGGTGCAGAGGTTGAATCTGACATTGAGGGTGACATTCAGCCATCCCCAGTATTTCCCTTAGACACAATCAGTAGACCTATGCAGACCTATTCCTCTGAGCCCTCAGATATTGGACAGATGGAGAGTGAAACACTTGATCAGGGTAGTGTGGTTAATCCGACTTCAGTGCCAGTTTATGACAGGTGGAGCCATAATGTGGGCGAGATGCCACTCAGGAGGGTTGTTAGGAGTGATCAGAGGAGGCCTGCTATCCACTCTCCGCCTGATACTGGTGTGTCTTTACTTGCCACTTGATTTATGTTCAAGGCCATCATAGAGGTGCAGGCACATTCCACTAGGATGTCTGAGGACATGTCTATGGTTGAAGATGTGGCACAGGCTGATGTATGGGACTGCCTACACTGTGTGGCCAGTTCAATGGATCAGATGACTGACACAATGGAATGAGCAGTGTCTGCGATGAAATGTCTGCTGGGGGGTGGACAGCATCCATGTAGACATAGATCAGCATCATCATCTGATGTTATCCAATGTGGCTGTGTCGAGTCACACATCTGTAGTTAAACTTCTTCCACTGCTCCATCAGACATGGTTAGGCCATGGGCTCATGGTCCTGGGTATAGGAGAGATTGTTCAGCAGACATCAGTCACATTCAGCCAGTGCAACTCCTGACTGAACCAGTTCTTGCATTCGAGGGCGATGACAATGAACTATTCCCTCTACCATTCATGGCTCATACCTGTCCAACATACCAAGATGTAGAGCTAGCACAGAGATTGCCTGTGTTCTTGCAGACACTAAAACACACATTTCAACTTGACTACCCATACAGACACACACACACACACACACACACACACACACACACACACACACACACACACACACACATGCACACAAACACACACACACATAGGTACATAGGTTCATAGGTAGGTACCAGGCTATTGGCCCTAGGGCCTATACAAGGCTAGCCAAAAAGGTACTCTGGCTTTCCCACCCAAGAAAATTATTTTCCTATGCCCATGTCAAGCAGAGCCACAGAAATGATCCCCGGGGTGAATTTCCTATTTCCCATCCAATCATCAAGATTTTTCTTGAAGAGTGCTAATGAGGAGCTCTGTTTGACATAGATAGGTAGTCTGTTCCACAGTATGGGAAGTCTCTGGGACAGGAATCTATCCCTTCAGCATTACACACACACACACACACACACACACACACACACACACACACACACACACACACACACACACACACACACACACACAAACACACACACAAACACACACACACACACAAACACATAACACTTACATGGGTCATTCGTGAGACTTACAGCTTATTATGTCTCAGTGGCCATTTGATACATTATCCAAGTTTCTACTTGCTTGTCTGTCTTACTCACATGCACTCACTACATTTTATGTCAGCCTAGGCATCCCATCTCCCAAAACAACACCTTGTTCAAATGATGATAACTATGCCATATCTTTGATTTTTCTATTTTTTGGATTCAGGGAAGCATAAGTCTTTTGTCTGATGTCCAGGGTGCATAACTGACTGAGTGCTTGTTGTATATGTGTTTGTGATGCTTTTTTGAAAATGTTACTGCTTTCTTACAGATGTCTGTATTGTGTGTATCTTTAATGCATGAGCCCTATTAGTTGACAGAGAACTCATCTATTGACATGTCATTGCTGTCACATATTGATGGCATTACTGTAAAAATCACCCACTTTCTACTCAGTTACATTATCAAGTAACAGTATGCAAGGATTTGCCATTCATTTGTATTATTAGCCATTTATTTTCCTATTCCAAGTTCAACACTTACCTTGATAGTCTGGCAGTTACAAGTGTTTTAATTCAGGGCTGGTTCTGTGTGATGTTAGCAGTACACAGCCGATATGCGTGCAAGTAAAGGTTGTTAGCATTGCCTGGCATCCATTTTACTTTATGTATGTGCATAGGATGACAGTTTTACCCCCTTAGGGGGTGAGCATGTGTGCTATCCATTGCATCTTGGCCAGAGTGAGGGCATATTGTGCATGCCTATGCCTACCTACACCCACAGTGACTGGTGGTTCCTCCTCTGACTTCTCACCTGTGTGTGGCTGTGGTGACCTTACCAGTGGTGGTGGGATGTGTGCTCTTTCCCCTTGGTGATTCTGTTGAAGCTGTTTTCTCAGGATAATATTGTGAAGGACGAACAGACAGTGAAAATTTCAGCACAAGTAAGGACTTCAGCAGCCCAAACACACAGTCTGATATTTCTTTTTTGATCATGTGCCTCATTATATTGTTCTTCTGTGGGTACGTATGCATTTCTGATGAGCATCATCAGCCATGACTGAAGAGTATATCCTGTTTCCCTAGTAAATGACCTCTGGGATATCCCTCTAGAAAACCTTTTATACAGTTGAGAGTTGTGCCAGAAATGGGAGTCGTGGCAACTGCCTGGGTTGCCAGCACACACATTCAGGATGATTCCAATAGTATTACACACAACATGAGAGTTAATGGAGTGGAAGCCCTTTCTATTTATCTACACCCTTCCCTGTTCCCCAGGTGGTGCTTTGATTTCAATGTGCTTGCAGTGTATGGTACCCAGCATGTCAGGGAAGTGTTCTACAGGGTAGAGATCCTGCATAGTTGTAAATCTGTCCTTGGGTGTATGGGAAAAAATGTATGTAGTCACTGGCATGTTTTAGGATAACATTCAGAAATTGTAGGATCCTGGATGCTGATGCCTTTGACACCCATAAGCATATCATCTGTTGGTCTCTGGAAGGTTACTGTAGCTAATACTCTAAGTGCTACACATACCTTGAGGTCCATATGTATTGGCTCCCTTTGCTTTACCCTTGCTCTCAGTTGAGGGTGCCAGAGGTTGCAGAGTTCCTGTAGTATGCATCTATCCACCGTGTAGCACTCTACACTTTCCACCTCATGCAGACCATGAACAGTTAGATGGGGTCTAAGCACCTTCCTCCTTCTTGGCTGTGGTCTATTAGCAGCAGCAGCAGCATAGACTTCTGTCTGTTGTACATACACATGAATAAGAGCAGCAGCAGCCCCTAACATTGTTTCCATGTAGAGTAGTTTCCATGGTTGTATTCTAATAGGTCTTGGAATTCACAGTCAAAACCTGCACTGAATCTACATGATTATTTTATAGTCTCTTGAATAGCTCCTCCATCCTGGATTAATTAATTAGCATACAATTCAGCTGCCTATGCATTAATTAACATGCTGTAATGTTTACCATGTTTGCACAGCTCTACAGTCCATGTAGAGCTGCTTACTGAATACAAAAACAGTGCAGTACTGTGTAAGCTATATTGACTCCAGCCTAGTTTAAATTAGTGCAGGCTATGTAGAAGTATAAACAGTGTTCTGCCTCACAGAGAGGTACCCAGTGGGACTGGGTACGTATCAGTGTTCAACTCTGAGCCCACTGTCATTCATACTTGTGATGGACTACATTGGCATACTGATTGGATGGGACAGATAAACAAAGCTCCTGTATGAAGATGATGTGGTTCTATAGGCAGACTCTAAGCAAAAGCTTCAGTAAAGGATAGAGAAATGTAATGCAAAACTGAAGGCACATGAGATGAAACTGAGCACAGATAAAACAGTTGTTATTGCAGCAAATGGAAGAAATCAGCAGAAGTTGAAAATTGGGATAGACGGGAAAACCATGGAATGGGATAACAGCTTCAAGTATCTGGGAGGTGTGGTTGAGGTGAAGGGAAGTGTGAATGAGGATATAAAAGTTATAATCAGAGGGGCTGCAGCCAACTGGCACAGAATGGCAGTGATAGTGTATCACAGAAGAATGTCAAAGAAGATGAAAAGTAAGGTTTACAACTGTATTGTATAGAAACTTGGGCATTAAAGGTAGAGCAGGTGAGGAAACAGGTGATTGCAATGACGTGCCTGAGATGGGTGTTTGGATGCACATTGTGGGATAGATGAAAAAATTAGGACACCATAACAGAAGCCAAAGTAACAGCGATTGCAGAGAAGTTCAAAGAGAACAGATTATGCTGGTCTAGGTACATGTACAGAAAAAAAGAAGACAGTCTGGTGAAGAAGATTTGGGGCATACAGGAAGGAAGTAAGAGGAAGTGAGGTGGATGGATTGTGTGAGAGAAGACCTGAGACAGTCAGGCATGACTTTTGAAGAAGGTAGGAGAATGGCATTGAATGAAGAGAGATGGCTACAGTTGATACGACTCCCCATCCCCATGTAGATAAAGAAAAAAATGGGGCTGATGATGATGAAAATGATGAATTATGTTTGTGACTATGCTGTGCACCGATATTCTCTAACTTTTTGCTTCCTTCTTTTCTTTAAGTGGTATACATATTCAGTGTTGTTAGCTTGTCCTTATTGAGAGGCCTTTCTTTACCTTACTTATTCTTTGTACTCTTTCCATCTTTGTTTCCTGTTGGATTTCCAGAACTGTATGGAGCATTATAGAAGAAGCACTACCACTACCAAAAACAAGGGTATATCCATCAGTGCACCCCCTTTTCTATATGTTTGCAGTGCATTCTGTTCACCATTGTCTGAACTGTTCTTCACTTGTGTTTGAGATTATCCCATATTAAGCTTCAGAGAGACAAAAGAAACCAGTCTAAGCTTCACCTACATGAAGCCTTTTAAAAAGCATTATTTTTGCCAAGTGCTGGCTCTACAATCAGTGATCCTTTATTTATATTAACTGAGGAAGAATAGGAAAAAAAGGCCCTTCCATAATGAATAGAAACTATACCAACAGTATTTTAAAATAAGAAAAGCAATCAAGGACTTCTTAATTAAGGGAGTAAACTCAACAAGCTTAAATCTTGTTCAGTTTACCAAACAAAGTGTTTTGTAATATCACTTTTCTTGAATCATTCTTGATGCTATCATTTTTTTTCTTTACGCCTTGGATGTCTCCACATCAAATGTCTGCCATTTTGCATTTCTGAATTGCCTGTTTTTTTTTTTACTGTCATAAACTCATCGTACTGCATTTTTCTGCCCTCCATTTCTTGTGTGTGTGTGTGTGTGTGTGTGTGTGTGTGTGTGTGTGTGTGTGTGTGTGTGTGTGTGTGTGTGTGTGTGTGTGTATATATATATATATATATATATATATATATATATATATATATATATATATCCTTTTTTACAGCTTCTCTCTCTCTCAATTTCATTCCCTGGCTAATCAGTCTAAATTATTATTCTACTCCTGTTCCTGCTCCTTCTTCTACCTCTCTTGGCCCTTGTCAGAACCTTCCTCCATGAGAATTCCCTTTAACTTCGCCATCTCCTGCTTCTTATTCAGGTAATTTATACTGATGTCCAGCTTTCTGTCCAGCTTTACAGATTACATTTTTATCCATATTTCATGGTACCCGATTCCTTCCTCTCGTACACTATTTGAACACTGAATCAGACCCTTCAATATACCACACCTGATTATAGTATACAAAAACATAAGTTCCCTGGTGGTTAATTTTTTGGACAATCTGCAGATGCAGAGGTAGGGATTAGTAAGTATTTAATTCATTTACTATTTTAATAATGGAGTCACATGACCAAATCTCACCATACGCATCCTATCCTGGTGATGACACAGACATGTCAAACTTAACATAGAAAAGCCTAGAAAAGTACAGACTAAGTTTAGGATGACTGACTTATTGACAAGTTGTTGTTGTTGTTGTGTCTTTCGGCTTTTCCCGGTTAGGGGTCGCCACCGCGGAACTTCTGTCTGCTAATGATTGGCAGTTGATTTTTACGTACCGAGTTGCCAGCCCTGATGCACAACCTTCAACGAAGGTACACCCATTCACGCATCTCTCCACGCAGAAGATGCTCTAGCTGAGAATCGAACCAGACAGCGACTCATTGACAAGTATTACAATAAAATAATGAGCAAAATTTAAAGTGAGAAAATGTTATAAGCAATCAGTGACACATATTAAAATTTAGGAACATGAGTACTCTGAGATTATATGACTAGTGGATCATATATATAGGTGCATTAAAAAAGTCATGTTCCATAGCAAAATAATAGAGCAGCCTACCAAACAATTTAATTATGTGCTGAAATGGTCTCATGTAATGAATTATAACTCACTAAATAAGTGCTACAAGAAGAGTAAAGCATATCAATAACAACATAATAGTCAGGGAGACTTTACGTTCTATAATGTTATACTTCAGGAACTTTCTTAAATGTTACTGTTATAACAGGGCCAGAGAGTGCATCTGTAAGAATGGACCACATTGCTATGTGTATATGTAGTTGAAAATCTTAGATGACATTTTTTTCAAAACTCAAAGTGTTGAGCAGTGTTTATGGTGAAGAACATAATGAATGGAGGTGAAAGTTTTAATGTAATTGATTCAAACTTTATTTCAACAAAGCTTGAGTACACAGTCACACAGAAAAAAATACTGCATGTAATGAATCCAATGCCAGAAGTGAATTCCAGTGCAGTTTATTATGATTTTCTTCCAAAAACAAGACAAACGCGCTGTTAAACTCATTATGCAGGAAATTATGAAGAAAAAAGGAAACAATATATGACAAATTTAACAAATCACAGATTTATTTTCCCATTATTGTAAGCTCTTTCATCTCATTCTTAAAGCAATCAGAGACTTCATCAAACTGTAGTCGCGAACACTATAATTTATACATGTAAAATCACAATATCGACACTGAAATCATAAGTTAAAAACCTAGCATAAATACTGAGCTATAAATAACATGTATATTAATAATTCACAGCACAATCTAAAGTTGTGCTATCATGCATCTCTGACATTTCAGGCATCAAGTAAAAGCTGCAACCTATATTTCCCCAACTCCTTCCCATTCCAGCTTTCCACTAATTAAGTAATTCTTCTGTATTGTAGAACCTGGTGTCTTAAGAACATAAAAACACTATCTTGGGTCAGTGAGAAAAGCAAATTTAGGATTTTACAATTTACATTGACTTTCGACTAGTAATTTGGTCTTTTAAAGTAATATAATTTATGGTTAGTTGCCATCAGAATTACTCTTACCACTGAAATACAAAAAAGGAGAGCATTTGCTTTTGTAGAGAATCTTAGATGTAGCAGTTAACTTGGGAGCAAATATTAATTTCATCTATACATATTTCACTACTTCCTGTTTAAAGTGTAAACAATACCATGAGTTTCTTGAAAGACATAAGTAAATAGCTAATACCTTTCAGGTTGCACCATGAACATGCTCAACACATTAGGTAATAAATTACACATACAGACGTATATTTGCTATTGACTAATGCTCTGCACTCCTTTTCCTCACTTACACATTTAAAAACTATTAAGAAAACAATGTCAAGAGATCTCCAAAACATTTATTGTCACAAAAGTAGATTAAGCACTTTCACCCAATGAATGGACTTCAATAGATAAATTATTCTGATGAAGTCCATTCATTGTATGAAAGCACTTAATATACCTCCGTGACAAAAAATATTTCAGGGATCTCCGGACCTTGCTGCATTCTTCCTTTTTTATCATTTCTTGGTTGAACTGTCTGGTTTTGTGGTTTTCATCATTTAAAAACTATTCACATACTGTTAATTATTAATCTGTTTATTTCTCTTATATAGATTAGCTCCTGTTAGAGAATATAGAGGAGTAACAGCTTGTTTATTAAATGGTTAAGTCTTTCTGAAAAAAAAAAAACATTGTCACGTCCAAAGGCCACACTATGAATTATATTTAGTTAGTCATAATTTAAAGCTGATTCTGACTTCCTCCTTCATAGTTTCTGACTGTTTCTGTACACTGTGTTTAGAAGGCTATAAGCTGCTACACCAAGCACACTGTTTTTCTGGAAGTACTACAGTAGATCCAATAGTCTTTTATGATGTGTTAAAATGTTGTACATGTAATGCAACATTGTACATGCTTTATGTTATCAACATTTTAGTAACTAGAACTTTTCTTTAAAGAGGATGCTATATGCTTTGTTTTTCATTGTTAATTAAACTCTATAAATAGTCCTAGCATAGTCCTGCATTTTTGCACACTTTATTACTGCAATGTTCATTACTTATGCTTCACACATATCTACCATGCATATTGTATCTCATCTTGGCTCTCACCAACACAATTAGCACTAACTTCTCATGCCCATGGGCACAGTCCCATCATACTTTCTACCTCTACAATCTCTAATGCTAAACTGTATATGACAATAATATTCAGTACATGCTTAAAACTGATTGCCACAACATAGATAAAAATCTCCTCAAGCAAAGCAATTTCAATGCCTACTCATAGTACTTACCTGTATAATAATAATGACTACTGATATTCAACTCAGACCTTGTCCTAAAACACCTTTCCAAATGCATAATATTATGACACATCATTAAATATTGCCTACAGGAATATATGCAAAATAATAAATTGTCACAGATAGAATTCCACCTAACTCAGCATAGCCTGGCTTAAACATTACTCCTATATTGCCATTGACATTACTCAAGCACATGAAATCTTCATGGTTAATAAATAAACAATTTAACAATACTGAAAGTGGAGTACCTAAGTTCTGAAACCTGCTTATTTGTTCCCTAAGTTAATATCTAACATTGACATCAACTGTGATACTTTGTCCAATTGAACTGTCACTCAATTAACCTCAGAGCTCATTTCAAAATAAATAAATATCACCATAGCGTATACACCTCCACCTTCATAATAATGAGTGGTACAAGACACCATTGCTGACCTATTAAAACAATCACATCATAAATTGATCTTCCTAGGCAATTGTAACCTACAACTGAAAGGGTTCTCTTAAAAAGCATTTAACCAGATTTAAGCCCTACAATAATATGGATCAAATCATGATAAATAGTACACTTCCCAACACAAATTCAGACAAAATGCCCATACTTAGATATATTAATAACAAATATTGTTAGTGACAGCACTCCTTTTCTTTCAGCTTCTGGACAATAAAAAATAGAAACTCCCCTAGAAACATATCACTAATCTTGAACCAGCAAATTAATAATTAATACTGCTAGATGAAGTCAGGCTTATTGATTGGTCATCAATATTCAACTGGTCTGACCCTATTTCTGCTCTGTCCACATTTCATAATCACCATTCTTCAGTAGAACACAGACTTTTCCTACATGTAACAGAAATATTAAGAGCAGCCAACACCCTTATCCATCCACAGAATGGAGACAGTTGATTAAAAATACAGACCTAGTTCAAAAATACTGGGAAAAGGACTGGACTACCCAACCAATTACTCGGGATGCAATAATAATAATAATAATAATAATAATAATAATAATAATAATAAAATAATGATCATCATAAAAACAAAAAAATGCTGCAAAGTTAACTTACTATAAATAATACAAAGTCATTTGCTAAGCCATCCCCAGAAGTTCTATCGATTATAATACTTAATACTAAATTATTCCGAAAATCTTCCATTTTGAACTCCCTAAACTGCATTGTATTTCAGGACATCAAAAGAGCCATATCTCTAAAGCTCTTCATTTCAGTTTCAAGATTATAAGTAGTAAACTACTGAGGAAACTGCTTGTAAATTTGACTTCAAACACAACCCCCTGCTTTCACACACTTCATCATAAATTGTAAGAATAATGGAGCTTAGTCATTTCCAAACATGTAACTCACATATTCAGCCTAACCCATACTACCAAAATTACTCCTGCCATAGCCAAGCATGCCACCTTAATTCTGCTACCTTATAAATACTTACCCACAGAGGCAAAACATTTCAGGCCAATCTCAAACATTTTCTCTTTAGCAAAAGTCCTGGGGAAAAGACATGTATGTCAGACACTGGGATACAGTACTTGATACAATATTCTGGGTGCTGAACAGTGTGGATTTATAAATACAGTATACTCAATGCCATTACCATATTATTAATTCAACTTTTACAAATTTGGACAGTACTATACTTACAGCACTGATGTTTTCTAACCTAAGCAATTAATAACTGACCACTACTTTACAAGCATACTGATTTTTTGTTTGTTTTTTCATGTTCTGCTGATGCATTATTTCAAGAGTAAATTGGCATGATAAAGGGAATCAACCAAAAAAGATTTGAAAAGTCCTGGACGCCACGTAGGTTAAAAAATCTTTATAATGTTCACAAAACACAGAGTTTGGTTGATTTGGTTTTATTTATTACAGTATTTTATGATAAAGGGAACCACAGCTTGTATTCATATTACAACATACATCAAATTGAGAGTTTTCATAAACAAATAAGTTATTTATGATATATATCCTACAGTAAAAAGAAAAATAAAATAAACTGTTAAAAGAGAAGTAAATCATACATTCAAATCATGAGAATCTTAGAATGTAAAAGCTATTAAAAACAAATATGTAGCAGATGAAAATAGACATTTCTGAATGAAAACAATTTTCATTATTTTTACATGTGACATAAAATGAAATTCCTTTTTCCTTGATCTTTAAGTTATAGGTTTTCTTTTGTTTTTGAAGGTAGAAGAACACTAAAAGCTTATTTAACTAATGACGGGTCTATGACAATTCTCAGAATAAATATGAGAATGTTTGTTTATTTGTGTATGTCTGTATGAATGTATGCATTTATTTACACCTAGTTTATTCAGTAGATTAATCCCATTAGGCAAGTGGCCTCCTTTCAGGGGACACTGAGGTGGTATTCCTACTAACTAGGAGAAGTTTGGCCAGGGTACTACAGAACTTTCTCTACTGTTTGTCAACATAGCAACACTCCCACTCCTGTGGAGATGGGTGGGAGGAGCTTTGCAATGGGGAGAGAAAGAGAGAGAGAGAGAGAGAGAGAGAGAGAGAGTGGTTGAGCATGGATCTCACACTCCTTTTGAAAATGGCAAATGCATTTTACAGCATCCTGTAATTGAAAAGGTGATCAGTTCAATCAACCAATCAACAATAATGAGACTGTCTGTGGATATATAAATAGTCAGCACTTAGCTGCCTTAAACCAAGAAGGAGCAGATCATGTTTCAAAGGAGGTCATTATCAAGGAAGTGGCAGATGGAGGTTTAAGTGTCAGTCAGACGATTTCACTTATGAATAAGAATGAGCCCCAGGCAAGGTATCTGAGATTTCATAAGAATATGTTGCCAGTCTTTTTTTTTTTTTTTATGAGAATCAACAGGTTGTACAGATGCAGAAGATGAATCTCTTTTTGAAAGGTGGCAAAATGAAGAAGACAGTAGCAGTATGCAAAAATCATATTCTGCCATGATGGAAGGTGAGAAAATGTCAAAGCTAGGCATTGTTTCTATATTTAAAAGAAAGAGACCTACTGTAATGGTAATAACAACAACAACAACAACACAGACTATTATGTTCTGAGTATTTTATCTCTGGCACAATGTAATTGTGCCTTCAGGATTTAATGTGAATGATGTAAGACCATTGATTCATTTAGGCAAAGAACAGCTTTGCGACGTAACTTTTAACCTATTAACAGAACATTTCTTAGAGGAGATTGAAAAGTAGAAAAGGCTTGGAATGATCACAATTCCCTTGAACAAGAGAATCAATTACATTTTTTTCTACAATTTGGGATAGATGCAATTGATCTTTGTGATATTTAGGCATGTTTAAGACATTGAGAGAGTGAGATGTGGAATTAGAACTAAATATGTGAGAAATGTATGGGTCAGTCATTGGGAAGTGAATGTCACTTTGAAAATGTTTACTGGATTAATTCAACAATTGTACAGTGTTGTATTTGCAGCAGGCAACAAAGGGACCTTAAAGTATCAAGGTCAGCCAAATACGTGTTTTTTCTACAGAAGTAATGAGCATTTAATTAATGAATGTAAAAAAAAATCAGTTGTAACCAGAGTGATAAGAAAAGGCTATTTGGCATGCAAATGTATTTTTTGTAGATTTTGTAATAAAAGTGGACACTTATGGTTTGTATGTAAATAAAATGATGATTTAAAAAAGACAAAAACAATAAAATGTCCTGGAAAAAGTTGCTTGCATTGAGAAACATTCTGAATCAAGTAAAGATATGAATGAAGGAAATGTGATGGTAATAGTAAATGAAGGTCATGGTGGGAAAAATCACGGTAACTCCCAAACTAATCTGGGTGAGCAGTAATCTGAGATTTATGTATTTGTTCTTTGATAACCATGAAAATCTGACTGAGCCAATAGTATATTTTCAGTGGAGGCCTAGGGACAAAAGCTCCACAACATGTTCAAAAACTTTTAAACAGTAGTTGATGAGTAATTATATGCAAGCAGAGAAAAGCCCCTCAACAGATTAAGTATTTTACAATGAGTTGAGGAGAAAGACTCCTCAAAAAACACACATAAAAACTTTTTGCAGTTGCTGAGAAGTAATTATATATAATGAAAGGAAATCCCCACAACAGGTAAAAGCACAAATCCATTTACAGAAATATTGACAGGATATGTTGCAATCAAGAATACAATATGCACTGCAAGTAGAAAGACACACTGTAGAATTGGACAGCCAACGTCTAGTAAACTAATAGAGAGTTAATCATAATATTGCATATTTTAATAATATATGAGCGTGTACATAATTCTGCTGCAAAATTAGACACAGGAATAGAATGAGATGAGGAGGAGTATTAAGCAGGAGGAGAAATTAAGGACATGGAAGGACAAAGTGGATTATTATTAGAAAGTTGAGAATGTTATGGAAGGACATGACAGATGAAAATAAATAATAGTGTATGTTGGCTGAAGAAGAGCATACATTAGTAGTATGTATCATTAAAGAGGGAGCTTCTTTTGATTTTAGGCCATTAAGATATGGAGGTGTAAGTGAATTTAGAGTGAGAAAGATATAGTTATAGTGAGCAGGTAGTCATGTATCTGTTTTGAGGGTTGTGCATGTCCAGTCCCAGGTGTGAGATAGATTGTCTATATCTCGGTCTTGAAATGGAAAAGGTTGCTAGTATGTATAAGTGATAAGGGGATAAAGTTCCAGGACTGGGCTATATAGCTGGAATACAGAGAGGTTACTTCTGACAGGTGGGTTTGTAGGTAGTGAGGGAGTATTTTGCTTTCCAATCAAAGTGACCTAGTAGGGGTATATTTATTATTTTATTTATGTATTTATTATGTATTTAACATTTGTTAACCAGGAAAGTCCGACTAGAACAGAGCCTATTTTCAGCGGAGGTCTGGGGAGAAATGCTCCAGATGCATGCCTTTGGATTGTGGGAGGAAACTGGAGTACCCGGAGGAAACCCATGCAAATGCAGGGAGAATATGCAAACTCTACACAAAAGGCACTCCAGCTGAGAATCAAACTGGAGAACCTCTTGCTGTGAGATGACAACATTAACCGTTGCAACACTGCGCCACCCAATGTGGCATGCCTGTATCAACCCAGTATGGGTATAATATGTCTAGTAGGGCTTTGCTTTGTTCTGGTTTGTATATTAATTTGTAGACTAGTTGGGTGTTAGTGAATTGCTTGGGTAATTAAAGTAAATTAAGTTGTTTTAAGACTAAGAAGTGATGGATTATGTTAGATGAGTGAGTGGCAAATTTTACCTTTTTTTATTGTAGCACTAGTTTAGTTTATTTTGGATGACAGCTTAAGGATTAAGCAGTACTAGGGAGCCATATAGTAAACTGGGGAGCAAGATTGTAGAGGCCATGGTTTCCTGAATGAAGCAGTTAAATAAGATTTTTCTTTGCAGATGTCCCATATTTTTGGTGATTTTTTTTTTGACACCTTGCTGCACATATAAGGTAAGTCTCAGGTTTTCATCAATAGTCATGCCTAGTAGTTTGGTTAGGTACATGAATTCTATAGGGGTGTTATGAGACATTGTTACTGAGAAATTTTGTTTGAGGTGTGTAAGGGCTTTGGGAGAAATAGTTGCATTTTTTTCTTTTTTTGTTTGAATTGAGTAGAAGCTGGGAGTTATTGAGCCAGCTTTCAGCTGATGAAAATGACTCTTGGGTGAGGGGGTGTACAGTAATTATGTTACAAGCAGAACAGATTAATGTAGCGTCATCAGCATATTATATGAGGGATGCTTAACATTTGGCAGAGCATAGATTGTTGGTAAATATGTTGAGAAGCAGTGAATTCAGTACAGAACCTTAGGGAACACCTGTTTTGATGGTTAGTTAGGATGAGTGAGATATATGCCATTAAACAGATTGGAGTCTATTGGAAAAGTAGCTGGAGAACAAGTTGATGGAAGTGTTGGATAAGACAAGTGAAGAGAATTATTGAAGAGGGTTATGGTAAATGGTATTAAAGGCTTTGCACAGATCCAGAAACACAGCAGGAACCAGACGGCTATTGTCTCCTGATAGTTAATAGTGTTATTGAAGTTTAAGAGCTGTTGTAGCATTATGCCCCAGTCTGAAACCATGTTGTGTGAGGATAAGGAGGTTGTTAGTTTGTAAATGAGTCATTAAATGGTTAGGAAGACATTTTGCAAGGAATTTTGAAAGAAGGGAGAGGATGGCAATGGGTATAAAGTTGGATATATCACTGGAGTTTCCTCCCTCATGACGAGGAATGATGTGAGGTTTTTCCATAAGGCTGGAACATGTGATTCCTGAAGTGACCTATTTATGAGAATGGATACTGGAGAGGAAATTCAGTTGGCTGCTGATTTTAAGAAATCACTAGGAATTCCAGATGGAGCAACTGCAATCAGTTTAATTTGTATGAGGTATTTCTTGATTATGATCAATACTGGTTGAAAGGAGAAAAAGTGAGTATTAATAGACTTGGGAGGTGAGACAGAATAGGATGTGGTCAGATTATTAAAGCAGGTCGATGTGTTTTGAGTTTCATTGGGAAGTGGTTTAGCAATGCTAGGGATAAAATGACCATTGAAAGTGTTAGCTGTTTCATCCACAGAGCAGTGGAGGTTGGGGTTAGGTTGTCCACTTGAGCCAGGATGTAGCATTTTAGATATGGTGGACCAGAAATATTTAGAATTTTTGTAGTACCTATTCTGCAAATTGAAGTAATCAAGTTTCTTGTCAAGTCTGATCTGGTATTTGGCTTTATGTAAGTATTTATATCATGAATACTGTTTTTTGTTTTATTATTGAGCTATGCCATCCTGGCATTATCGCTATTCCTCATTAATTTTCTGGTAGCAGGAATTAGCCAAGTAACAGGGTTGTTTTGGACTCTTTTAAAGTTAAGGGGGCAATTTTGTTTATCATTTCCATATTTTTTTATTTATTTATTTTATTTTACATTTGTTTACCGAGATAGTCCAACTGGGTGGAAGCTCATTTTCAGCTGAAGCCCGGGGAGAAAAGCTCCAGAAAAAGTTAGAGTCTATATTTTATAAATCATTTAGAAAAGCATTTAAGAAAAGTAAAAGAATAATACATAAGTGTGTGTGATAAGCCACAAAAAGTTACAGTGTACATTTTATAACACATTTAGCAAACCATTGAAGGTAATTATAAGAATTGTACATAAGAGTAAGCGATAAGCGGTTTACAGAGGTAAAAGACTGAATTTCAATTTTACAATATATGAAGCAAAAAAATCCAGATGACCACCACAGCTTAAAACAGGTTTATTTAGACAAGTGCTTTCACGTAGAACAAACCACGCTTTCTCAAGTCTTCAATGAAACAATAAAAACCCCTACACATTTTATACCAAAAAGCACTATCAATTAATCAATTAAATACATCATTAAAATAAATCCAACTCTTAAAACACATCAATTAAGTCTTCAGCTAATGTTACATCTTATTTAAGTGAGTGAGCTTCTTGTTCAGGTTTAATGCAAACATAGTTGTTCAGCCCAGGGTATACAAGAGCTTGCAGCTTTAATATCCACTTTAATTCAATTTTTTCAATTAAATTGTTTAAATTACCCCCTCTCTTGTCATTATTAACATTTTGTAGGACTCTAAGCCTAAAATTGTGTAAAGGAAAAAATTCCATTATATGCTTAGCTAAAGCATTTAATTTGTTCTTATTTTTTACATCATACATATGCTGATAGATTCTGTCTCTGAGCCATTTCTGCGTTTTCCCTATATAAAAACATGTACATCAAGTGCACTCTGCCATATATATTAAGCTAGTTGTTCTACAAGCTGAAATATGAAAGACAAAATAGGTTCTTGTACAGAAGAAACATGTTGACACATTTTGCACTTATTGCAAGGATATGTGCCAAGCTACAGTGGGGACTCAGTGTTCTTTAGCCATCATTACAAAGTGACTGTTTTAAATTACTCTTGTTCTTATATGCAAAGCTGGGTACTCTACCTATCACTTTTTCTGTTTCCTTATCAGTTATCAGGAAATGCCAGTTATTCTTAATTATATCACAAACCTTGCTAGTATCACTAGCATACTTAGTAACAAAACGTACTTTATCATTATGCTTGAAATTCCTTTTTGCAGTTACATTCATTGCTGGATTTTAAATAAAATCTAACACTGTACAAACTGACAAAAAGAAAGAAGCAAATTACTTGGATCAACTATTTCTGGAGAGGGGGTATGATAAAACTGTGTTTCAAACTGCAAAGAATGAAACTGCTGTTAGCAGTAAAGGGATTCATTCTATCAGTGTAAAGCCAGCAATGAATGCAACTGTAAAAAGAAATTTCAAGCGTAATGATAAAGTACATTTTGTTACTAAGTATGCTAGTGATACTAGCAAGGTTTGTGATACCATTAAGAATAACTGGCATTTCTTGATAACTGATAAGAAAACAGAAAAAGTGATAGGCAGAGTAGTCAGCTTTGCATATAAGAACAAGAGTAATTTAAAATAGTCACTTTGTAATGATCAGCTAAAGAACACTGTGTCCCCAATGAAGCTTGGAATATATCCTTGCAATAAGTGCAAAATGTGTCAATATGTTTCTACTGTACAATAATTTAAACACCCTATTTTGTCCTTCATATTTCAGCCTAGATTCTATGCTACTTGTAGAACAACTAGCTTAATATACATGGCAGAGTGTGAGAGTGCACTGGATGTATATGTTTTTATATAGGGAAAACACAGAAACAGCTCAGAGACAGAATCTATCAGCATATGTATGATGTAAAAAATAAGAACAAATTAAATGCTTTAGCTAAGCATATAATGGAATTCCATTCACACAATTTTTGGTTTAGAGTCCTACAAAATGTTAATAATGACAAGAGAGTGGGTAACTTAAATAAGTTAATTGAAAGGATTGAATTAAAGTGGATATTAAAGCTGCAAGCTCATGTATACCCTGGGCTGAACAACTATATCTGCATTAAAACTGAGCTAGAAGCTCGCTCACTTAAATAAGATGTAACACTAGCTGAAGACTTAATTGATGTATTTTAAGGGTTGGATTTATTTTAATGATGTATTTAATTGATTAATTGATAGTACTTTTTGATATAAAATGTGTAGCGATTTTTATTGTTTCATTGAAGACTTGAGAAAGCGTGCCTTGTTCTAAGTGAAAGCACTTGTCTAAATAAACTTGTTTTAAGCTATGGTGGTCATCTGGATTTTTTTTGCTTCATATATTGTAAAATGGAAATTCAGTATTTTACCTCTGTAAACCGCTTATCGCTTACTCTTATGTACAATTCTTATAACTGCCTTCAATGGTTTGATAAATGCCTTATAAAATGTACACTGTAACTTTTTGTGGCTTATCACACACACTGATGTACTATTCTTTTACTTACCTTAAATGCTTTTCTAAATAAAGGTTCAGGTTTGGGGAGAATGTCACTTGTTAACAGCAAATTCAGTACTATACTTATATGAATGTGTTGTACTATTTTTTGAAACTGTTTTGGAGGCATGGAGTATTTTAGGTTTCATATGGTTATTAGAGTGAATTTTATGCAAGATAGAGAGAGTAATGGTTGAACCAGACAATGCAGAGGATGAGTTATGTAAACTATTTGAAGAGTCAGGTTTGGAGGGAGATGCTTTAACAGATAAATCTGAGGAAAGGGAACAAATTAGAGATGCAGTTAAATAAAGAATGGATACTGTCCATGAAAGATTAAAGGTCTGAGAAAGAAAAATAGAAAAAAACATCTACAAGTCAAGATAAAAAATAAATAAATAAATAAATTAATTAATTAAAAATTAAGAAAGAATAGACTCATGTGAGGTCATTTTCTTAGAATGGTAATAGTTTACTAAGTAGAGCTAAGAGATAAAAATCAGACAGACCACACTTTTTTTTTTTTTTTTTTTGCTTACTAGATACTAAATTTATAACAGAAATGGATAGATTGCACTGGGAAAAATTGTAGGGGCATAGAATAGTCTGGACTTTGGGAATAGAAAACTGCTTTATATTTTTTTTTTGTTTGTTTGTTTGTCTGTTTTGCATTCATAGAAATACCCGGCAGAGTGACAATACTAGATATTATATAGGATTGCATGTCTTTAGGTTTTTATGCTTATACAGATGCAATGGAATGAGACTATTTGAAAATGTGATGCCACATATAATAATATAAATGAACAGGTGGATTTAATTGTATACTTAGGGAAATGAGAAATAAAACTGGAAATTATATTAAAAAGTGAAAGATGTTATGAAGTATGGAAAATTCAGATTATGGAGAAATAATAATCGGGTTATAGAAGATAAGAGGTAAAACAGATTTATTATTGTATACTTTCAAGAGACAATCATGAAATTATTATGAGGAGTTATTAGGCCAGATTTCTCTGATCATAGTGCAATTTGGATTGAGATATTAGAGAAGGTAAAGATATTAAAAGGTGTACTAGAAAAAATATTTATGAGTAGTATTAAAGCAATAGTTAAATATGTTATGGCAATGCCACTTTACAATAATGCCTTTAAAAAATTGGACATATCGGGGGATAGATTTTAGGACAAATATATAAGAATCTTTATTAAGAGGTAGAATTGTATTTTAAGCAAAAATATAAAGACATATTGGAATGGTCAGAAAATAGTGTTGATTATTATGAAAAAGAATGTTATATGAAAGGAATGAAAAAAGGATAAAGCAGTAATTTAATAAGCAGGGATATTATGTTGAGGTAAGAAGGAGACAATTTCATTTTTCTTTACCTCGGCTAAGAATGTAAAATAAGAGATGGTAGTGGTGAAATAAATAAGAGAAGAGAGTAACATGAGGTGTAGTCAGAAGGATATCATGGAAGCTGTAGAGCTATATCAGAAGAAACATACATTAATAGTTGTAGGGCATATGGATTCATGCTTTGCGGATTGAACATATTTTCACTTCAGGCATTAGAGCTACTGAATAAATGAATAACAATGAATTAAACAGAAAAAGTTATGAATCTCTTGAAAGCTCAGTCAGTGTTATGTAATTATGGTATGGTATATGGCATTTATAAAAAAACATCATTCTGCAGAAACAAATAGTGGTTGAAATATTTAATGAATGATTAGAAAATGAGAAATTATCAAGAAATCTGTGAATGAATTATTAAATATACTTGAAAAAGAGGGATGAAAGTGATATTAAAAACTAGAGGTCTGTTCTGTTGAATAATGCTGACTATAAAATATTTATGAAACTCATTCTGAAGAGATGTGAGGATATGATACATTTAGTTGTAGTACAGGATTTATATGGTATCAAAATTAAAGATAGTTAGGTGTTATAGGTTATTATAATAGTATTACGTATAAAGGGGATGGTAAGGATTATGACTGGGAATATAAATAAGGCATTCAATAATATTGAATATGGGCTTTATAAAATATTATGACACAATACTGACTGATAGGTAAAATTTTAAATGTTTTGAAGTTGGCAGGTCCTTATACAAAGGTATCAGTGCTTATGAATGAGTGGTCATATTCCAGCATTCCAGTTAATAAAGCAGTACAACAGAGCTGTTCATGGAGTAGTGTGTTATATTCTTTATTTCTGAATGTAGTTATTACTACTATGCAAAAGCAGATGTTAGATGGATTTTATTTTGTAGAAAAGGGAGTATGTATTCCTTGTTTTTTGTTCTATGCAGCTAATTTAATAGTTGTGGCAAATAACAGAATTTAGATGAAGGAAATATTGATTCATTAAAAAATTATTAAAATATGCAGGTATAGTTTTAAAGACAGAAAAAGTAAAGAATTTGATGATACTGTATACATAGAAGGGGTATATTTCTCAAGAAATGATAAAAGCTTGTTGGGAAATCCATTTGGAAAAGTAAGTGTTTTGGATATTGGATAAAAAAAGGATTACTTAAAGGATTCAACAAAAATTGTTTTTGTTTTCTGGTAAACATTTAAAATGTCTTTTAAAAATGAAGGTTTGTTTAACTAATTATGCTATTATAGGAAAAATTGCATATTTAGCAAGAATGTTGATGAAACCTGGAAATAAAAAGAATGATTTGCTGCAATTAATTCTGGTTAAGAGACAGATTACTTATATGAAGGAAAGGGATGGAGGACTGGGTATGATTGATCCTGTTGTCTATGGAACATCAATACAAATGCTTTGCATTTTGAGGATTATGAATGGTAGAGACAAATGCTTTGTGATATTTATTTTTCAAAATAAATATAAGAAAGTGTGGGATGATTAAATATAAAACCAAAAGAAAAATAGAAAACAAAAAATTGAAAGGATTTAGGAGTAAATGATGTTAGTGAAAGTTAAGCATAAATGTTTTTGAAAAAGAAGAAATTATATGAAAATGTAATGCATGCCCAATACTATAGAAATAATCGGAATAAATTAAAGGGAGTAGGAAGTAATTACAGTGGATGGAATATGTAAATATCTGTCAGGGTTTTATAAGGAGATTATCAACTGGTAATCTCCCTGTTAAGGAAAATATGCTTTGTCTAGAAATCTAGGAATATCTAGGCATGTTTTCTTGAGATGTAAAAGAGTTAAGCAATTGTGGGAAGCAGTATTCAAAATAAAATATTAAGTGAAGGTTAGAAATGGATATGTCAATTATTTTATTTGTTTTTTTTTTAACTCATTACAGCTGAGTGCACCTCCAGGCATTGTGCAAGGTGTCAAATATAGCTTATTCATATTTGCATTAATAATTCTTGAACCATGCTATATATAAGGTAGCAGAATACTTACACTTGAAGAATACATCATGACAAACACAACTGTATTGATATTTGACCTTTGTCAATCAGTATTTGTTAGAACTCTACTGTGATAACTTCAATTTTTAAAGGCTCAAGCCATGCCCATTAGGAGTTAAAGGTACACACTCAAAAGAGCTGCACTAGAGGGAATGAGTTAATGAAGATAGGAAGAAAGAAAATGTGATGCAAATGCTTTTGGACAATATGGGACATTTGAAATGCAGGAGTAAATAAAAGTTTATTTAATAAATGCTGGAATTTTGCAGTAATCTTGAAAAAGATCAATAGATGGTTATAGTTTCAAGGATGGGGGGGGTGATATAAGTGATATTCAAATGAAATATTTTGTTAAATTTGTAAATTTGGGAATATTTAAAGAAGTATTTTTTTAAGCCTGTTATGAAGGTTTTTATTTTGTGAGGAAAAAAACAACCCCTACTCTTTTCAATAAGTGTAAGTTTTAAACAACAGGCTCTTAGGGTTCACTGATAGAGAGCTAGAACTTTCAGCAGGGACTAATAGTAAAGTAATAAGTAAAGAAGATGGATACAGATTATTCTTTATTGGTAGAAAGCTCTGTTATCTTTAGACATTTGCACTGATAGCATATAGGTAGCAGCCTATAGTCAGGATCTTTATAATTCACTGTACTCTGCCATATGTACACAAATCCGTCTGGCAAGAGATTGCTTAATCCATCAATCTGCTACTCTGTTTCACCTATGACAATACAAGTGATTTTTCTCCTTCTGCCAACAGCCCACCATTTCATAGCCTAATAAAACCTCTGCTGCTTTTTGATTTGCTTATATCACCCACCCTAAGAGCCTTTCCATCTCTCCACCACGTTTTCTTTGAAAATTATATTAAACTAAAGTATCTTAAGGTGATTAAGCAGGATCAATAAATTAGTTGATGTTTACTCTGAAGTCAGACATTTCCTTTTCTTACATATTTCATCAATAAGCAGTGTCTCTGATATCACCATTCACTAAATTCCAGGAAAAATATACCATTTTATTTGTGATGTCTGATTAAGCAATATCACAGGTATTATCTGATAAGTGAATTCAGACAAGGTCTTCCCTTCCACTAATCCCCCCATCTACCCCCCCCCCACACACACACACACAGTAACTATCAAACCATTCACTGTTACTCTGTGTATTTGTTCTCTTCTGGATCTGATCTGATCGTAGCACAGTTTTTTGCAAGTATCCAGACAGCAATCAGTGTTTTTTATACTACCTGTTGTAATCTTGGCCTTGCATTCCACATACTTTCCTATGCAAAATGAGTCTGATGGGTGCAGTGTGAGGACATCAGCCAGGTCCATGAGTGATGTAAACCACCAGGCAGCCCCTGCATCCCACCATGAGTGCATAGCTCTTGCTAGTTTAATCAGATCCTAACCATAGATTAATTAACAGGGAAAAACCCTGTGGCATGCCCTTCAAGCTCCTACAAAGATAAGCAAGTGGGCAATGCCTTATCATATCCTTCCTGTAACTGGATCTTACATTACCCAGGTTACTAAATGAAATGTGATCATTTGAGGTAAAGAAATTGCTCCATCCCTGTATGTCACAAAACCATTGAGGTTTTATCCTATTTTGGCTCATTATGGAGAGGTAGTAAATTAATTTCTTTGCAAACTTTACTCCATTATTACATGGTGTTATCTTTGTAGGTAGCTTATTGATGCCAGTTGACTCGTGATTCAGATACATTGTCATTTCACCATATTGTCTCATTATAAATGGTGCAGATTTCATCTATTTACTTAACTGTAGGCAGTCCTTCCATTCTTCTGTCTGTGTCATGGTACAGGGGAGCAGATATCATCAGATAAATGGACTATTGTCACTGTTCTTCTGCCCCCATTCACCATGTTATGTCATTAAGCAGATTTACAATCATCATCTGATTACTTGATCATAAAAGTTATCCATCCTGCTCCACCATCTTATGTTAGTAAACATGTCCACAGACATTGTTAGTCTAGTGTAGTGTGGGCAGTGCCCCCATCTCCCCTTTTTTACAGAAATTACCTAGTTAACACACTGTAGGCAGCGTAACCCCATTTCACAATGGTCTGATATTAAATACAGTTCCAGACCTCAGTGGCCTTACCTGATTTTTGCACTGCATCTGTTATTATTGTTCTCATTTCTCTTGGTTTAAGAATTAGCCCAGGTTCCTGGTATTACTTGCAGGAAGTGTTGCTGTGTTTTTATATCTCAGAAGCACAGGTGATTAGTAGATGCTAAATAGGGTCACTGTTATCTACTGTTATGTGCAATATGCCCTGGTGAATGATGATGATGCTTAATGTGTGATATAAATTGCTGATATCTGACAATTTGTCAAGTAGGGCAAGACTTAAGACGTATGTGGTTGTATAGTCAATAAAATGGTGCTGCACCTGTGGTGCAAACAAAAATATATGCTACTGCTGAATTTGCACAAAGCATTTGTTATTGGACACTGTTGAATGTATTGAATCTGCACTGACTATTGGTGCATTTTCTTTTACCTATTAGGCTGTACTTGTTTGCATACAAAGTGACTGTTGCTGTTCACATTTTGATTAATATCAGCAATGTTGAAATTATCTGTTCCACTTGACTAAGATAAGACAATGTTCTTTAATTAGACTGTGTGATCATTTGTGAAACATATTTAACAGTAACAAAATAGTAGGTATCTCTTAGTTTGCTGACATTTATGATTAATTGCCATGTAGTAAACACATTTAAAATATATGAAATCAATTTTAACATATCTGAGCCCCTCATAAGTATTTTTCATAGCCAATGTTAATCTATTAACAAGCAATGATACCTGTGAATATTTGCAGTGCCAGTTAATGCACACTGAGTGTGTGGTCCATTGGCATGGCAGTGGAGAAATTCATAAAGATGAGCAGTCTTCCTCTCTTATTGATATGCAGTAAGACAGGCGATGGAATCATGGAATTAGTCTGTGATAGAAAGCTCTCCTGTGAGATTGTCTCACTCCATCACAAGCTTACATAGACAGACTCATGCATATATGTTGACACACTGACCCTAGTTTGCACACTCATACATTTAAGTATACTTGTGCAGTACAAACACAGACACACTCTCACACACACACACACACACACACACACACACACACACACACACACACACACACACATGCAGATGCACACAGACACATATACACACACACACACACACACACACACACACACACACACACACACAAACAAACACATGCACACATGCACACACACACACACACACACACACACACACACACACACACACACACACACACACACACACACACACACACACACACACACACACACACACACACACACACACACACACACACACACACACACACACATACACACACACACACACACACCCACACACACACAAACACATGCACACATGCACACACTCACACAAACAACCCCCTAACACAAACACACATGCACCCACCTTGTGTAGATGCATGCAGACATACAGGCAAACACACAGACACACCATCATCAGACTCACTGGTCCCCACCAAGTTCAAATGTTCATCATTTCTGAAGCAGCACAGCCCCTAACTACTATGAAAAGGACAGTCATTAGCATAATTTGGTAATGATGGGACCAAGTATGGACGTTTATCCTGTTGGTTGGACTTAGTTGTATCACTGTCTTGGTGGTGCATCACTTTTTTGGTGCAGTGTGATTGTTTGAACTGCTGCACTATTATATGCCATGGTGTTTTGTCATGCTAGAGGGAGCACTATTAGAGGCAGTGGTGATGAGAATGGTGATACTGTTGCTCACTTATGTTCTGCTGTGAAACCCATCACAATTCCCTGGTGAATGAATGTTGTGCTACCATGCTGCACGCTTGTACCTTCCTAGACCTACTCCACTATGCAGTCAACCACTCATCTGTTTATAAATTGCAGGCTATGCTGGGAACTCCATTTACTTACCAAGCATGCACCTTGACTCTTTCAACTACATGGTTGTGTATGTCCCTATGCCACAGTGTACAGAGAGTCTGACAGACTTTTATTTATTTATTCCAGTTTGGTGACCGGGGAGGTCCACTGGGCTCGAGAACTTGTTTTCAGTGGAGGCCTGGGGAGAAAAGCTCCACATAACAAGCTACATAAAGTATATAATTTTCATTTTGGTTAAGCAGCGAAGTTCCGCATAACAACTTACATAACATATAGAAGTATCACATCGTAAGTTACATAAACAAATTGAAATAGCAATAGGAAAAAATTCATATAAATTGCATTCAGATAAGAAGATATATTATAAGTGAGAGGTTTAGGAGGGAAGAAGGTTAGCCAGGAGAAAAGGAAGAGGGGAAGTTGGGAGGTGTGGGGAGAGGAGTGCAGTTACATTTTCTGTGAAGAAATAGGTAGAAGTGGAGTAGTCTTTTGAAGGTGTTTAAGTTGTCAAAGGCCCTCAAAGTGGAGGGTAGGGCATTCCATTTTTTAGCTAGGGTGTAGGAGAGTAAAAGTTAATCAGCAGGGCGCTTAGGTTTGTGGATGGTAATAAGGTTTTGGTGAGTGGATCTAAGGGGTCTTGGTGGGCTATAAGGTAGGAGGATATTAGATAAAGAAGGGCAGCTGGTGGGTTGAAATATTAACTTGTGGGCTGAGACAATTTGGAGGAAGTCTAGTTGATTTGGGAGTTCAAGCCAGTTTAGAGTTAGCAGGGAGGAGCAATGGTGAGAGGAGGCTTTTGCTTTTGTGGCAAACCTGGAGATTTTGTTGCAGCATACTTCTAGTTTGGAGGTGAGAGTGGAAGATAGATTAGTAAGTAGTGGAGCGCCATATAGAAGAGATGGGAAAAGATAGGTAGTGGCCAGGGTCAGTCTAGTCTAGTTTTCTAATTACATACGTATGATATAGGGTTTTACTATGTAGTAGCCCTGCTCATTTTTATACATTGCTTGCAAGCAGGCTCCATTGTGAAGAACAAATATAGGTGATCTAAGACAGCTATTTGTAAAGGTGGAAAACAGATACTTTTAAGATATTTTTGCATAACACAAGTACTATTGTATTTGGTATAGTATTTTATGATAACTAAATTTATAGTAAGCAGGAGACATTATATTGTTTAAAAATGTTACTGTTAATGCCTTGATGAATCAAAAGGAAAACAAGGGATGAGCATTTTAATATCAGTACTTTAGAGTAAACATTTTTCTGCAGGTGCTTAGAATGTTATATTGGAAATGTTTATGTTATGGTTCACACATATAAACCCTCTTCATGGGGAAGGCACAAGAAAAATAGAGCAATTTATGGACATCTCTGAAAACGTTTTGGTTATGATTGCTCATAACAGTTGACAGTACTTTAAGATAGATGGTATGCTACCTTGTTACAAGGGGTCTATGTTATAACAGCAAATGATCAAAAGATCGAACACTGTTATATCGACCACAAAAGAATGAAAACAAAAAATAGCGAACAGCCAGAACAGCAAATTTTTCCCCAGGGAAAAATTTGCTATTCCCCAAAAAAAAAAAACACACACTAAACACTATTTTAAGTGGGGACCTTTGCTCCCCACACCCACACCCCCATCCTCCCACACCTCCCCTACTTACATATACCAACTCTGAGATTACACTACAGTGCCAAAAATGGCAAAGTGGTGGAAGCAGCCAAGCAACTTCTTTCCCAGGGAAAGAATTTGCTTAAAAAGTCATTTTGAATTTTCGACATTTACAGTTCGACAAAGACACAGTTGACATAATGCATCTTCATTCTTCTGACAGGAACCCATTAGAACCCATTACAAGAAGACAGACAATGTGACTCATTTTTCCACAAAAATATACAGCTGATGTTTTTTGAATCAGGATACTTTCACTGCATTGAGTTTATGCACTGCGAAGGCTGGTAATGATATCAGAATAATGTTATACGTAACATTTTGCATGGTAATGTTATTCTCTTTACAAGGAGACAGGGACTATGAATGCTACTTGATGTGTATATATTAAATACATTGGTATGTTTTGTGAAGCATGCAGTTCATTAATGACCACACTAGAAACTATGATGGACTGTATCTAGTGGGATGAAGATATTACTTATGTTATGAAGTATGTAACTCATTTTCTCATGCTATTATTATGACATTTTAGTTTTCTGAAGATGCAATATGATAAGCCATTATTGAGCGGATAGCTAAGAAATGTTATGGTACTTTGGAGGAATAATTTGTATATGGGGTGAATTAACTAAGTTTGCTTTTTCCTCTGTATTCTTTTTTGCAACTAAGTAAAATTTCAGGCACATAATTACCCATGATGTCTGAAAAATATTTTTCCTTGGGTTTCAAATTAATATGTTTTGATTGATACTTTGGTTTAGATTGATGTTTTAGCTGTGGTTTTAGTCATGGAAGGACTGGCTGTTGAATAACAGCCAGATTATGTTGCATGGTTGTGTGCAGCACCAGATGATGTTAATTGGATATGTGCACCAGATGATGTTACATGGTTATTTGCAGAACCAAGTGATGTCAGACAACCAAGCAACATCACCTAATGGCGCAGACAACCATGCAACATCATCTGGTGATGTACCCAACCATGAGACATCACTTGGTTCTGCAAATAGCCATGCAAAATCATCTGGTGCACATATCCATTTAACATCAAATGATGTTGCATGGTTATATGCAGCACTAGATGATGTTGCTTGGTTATTTGCAGCAGCAGATAATGTTGCATGGTTTTGGGCACTACCAGAATATGTTGCAAAGTTGTATGTACCACCGATTATGTTACATGATTCTGTGCAGACCAGATGATGTTGCATGGTTATGTGCAGCACTAGATGATGTTGTATTGTTATGTGCAGCACCAAATGATATTGTATAGTTATGTACAGTACCAGATGATGTTGCATGGTCGTGTGCACCACCAGACTATAATTATGGACAGCACAGTGGTGTGGTGGTTAGCATTGTTGCCTCACAACAAGAGGTTCTCCAGTTTGGGGTGTCTTCTATTTGGAGTCTGCATGTCCTCCCTGCATTATTGTGGGTTTCCTCCAGGTGCTCCGGTTTCTTCCACATCACAAAGACATGTGTCTGGACCTTTTCTCCATGGGCCTCTAGTGAAAATTGGCTTGATCCAAGTCAGACTTTCCAAGTAAACATATGTTAAGTAAATAAAAATGTTGCAAGGCTGTATGTACCAACATATTACACTGCATGTTTATGTGCAGACCAGACCAGATGATGTTACATGGTTATGTGCAGCACCACATGATGTTGCATGGTTATGATTTGCTGGCTTAGTGCTGAAGACTGGTTCTGCTTAGTGCTGAAGACCAATTGTTTTATATTGTAGACTAGTAACACTGTGATATTTCACAGATGTGGAACTTGGTGCCCTCTGCTGATGTTCATGCTGGGATACTCTATTAAGGGATTTATTAATGTCAGGTGGAGCAATACATGTTAGTACTCAGTGTAGGCAAGGTCATTTTTTTGTTTGGAGAGCATATAAGTATTGCTGTACCAAAGACCTTAATCAGAAAATACAAGGGCTATATTATAGCACTGGATTATGTCAGGGTCTATAGAATTCATAAGAATTATGTTTTCTTCATGTAAAAATAGTTCAAATTTTTTCATCTCATGTATTTCAAATTTTTAGCACCATAGTTTCAGATAGGGGAAAGGGAGATATAGGCTACCAATTAGGCAGTTTACTGTTTGGCTTGTAATTATAAATATAAATCCCCCATTTTCTCCCTTGTCAGGAGCAATCGTCATGCTTGAAATGAATTGAGTAGGTTGCTGCTCATTAGGGATTAGGAGCATTTTCATTATTTAGAGTGCTAGAGTCTGACAAACAAAGACTTGTTGCTTCGGAACTCTTCCTGGTTTTCATGATTTTTGGGAATTATTGTGACTGACCTCATCAACAAAGTTTTAATATGACTAGTTTCTCTGTCTTTTTTTTTAATTTGCTTCTTAGGGATTCCTACTGTGTTGGTATAAGAGGGAGGATCTTTGTACAACTCTTAACACCCTTTAACACATCTCTCAAGGGTGAGTGGCCTTTTGAGTGCTGCCATTAGATGCCTTGTGATTTCCTGTTCATATGTCATTTAAATTTTACTTTGAAATCCAAATAAAACTGATGACACATTTATATGATCCTGCAACAAAAACTTAGTCACCTTTCAATCTACCATGTTAGCTGTGTTTAGTGCATGTTTCATGGGCAATTTACTTTTCTTGGGGAGTCACTGGTGCAGGATCAGGTTTTATATATATGTGATATTATTCTAACAAACTTCCAAAGCCTGTGACTAAATCAAAAGAGTCACTCTGGATACTACTCCTACAGTTTTACACAATATCTACGATTTTTCTATGACTCTCATTGAATCTAAATATATGCTGACTTTGCTTTTCCAAAATGAATTTATTTTACTATTCCTAGCTTTTTGCAAGTGATATTACTCAAAATATTTGAATCTAATCATTTAAGTGAAATTGAAGAAGAAGACTGCATTTCTAAGCTTGTACTCCTATCAGAAGTTTTGCCTTAATGGTGCCACCTAGTAGCCAGATATGTTAAAATTCAAACATAGCTATCTCTTTGCAGCCATCTAGTTCTAGCTGTTTAAAAGTATCGATACATCCTCTTGCGAAATCATATACTCTCTTCCTGTGAGTTAGTTTACATTCAGCATGCTACCTGTTAATTCTGCATGCATTTTCAGGTTTCATAGTATCATGTATTATCACTTCCATAGTATCATTCAGAGCTGTTTGCTGGTGAAGTTCATTTTCATATTTTAGTTAAAGATGCAAATTCTTCTGAACATACCCGATTTTACATTTAGACAGAGTAAAGAGGTGTCCTTTCCCAGCACAGGTTCTACAAGCTTGACTAAGATTGTAACAGTACTAGTTGCACTTATAACTACATCTTTTGCAAGCCTGAAATCAATGCACATGATAAGTCCAGCCTCCATCTTGGGTTCTCATTTTCATATGGCTCTCTTTTTCATATCCATTACTTTTATAACTTATCCCGTGTTTATTTCTCATTTAACATTAGTCTGAGTCACGTTTTATTTTAAACACAATATTTCAATTATTATTTTTATCTGAACACTAATAATTTTACTTCCTCTGCATCACACACATTTAGTGAGCTCAGGTATGTTTCTGTAAATAGCTTGCCCCTTGTTTCATTATATTATATTATATACCACAAATTATTTTCTGATTGGATAGTCATGCAGCTCACCAAATCCACAGTCTTTGGGTATGTGCACACCTCAATAATATAAGGATCTTGAGTTTATGAAGATCCTTCTACTTTTATAGACAACATAGATGATTATAATCAGCTTTTGAATCATAACCAGTTAATATGTATTTGCATGTCAAGAAACTTGTCAGGTAAATCTTGGCATCCATGTCGAGAAAATTAAAAAATAGCTATGATCAATGAGATGCCATCTTAGTTCTTTGTGGTGCATGGAACTTTATCTTCTCAATATTTTACCAGTTAGAAAAATGTGTAGAGGTATAAAGTATTTTACTGATTTTCAAAGCCATTGAAAGCTTATAAAACTTTTTAACTTGTCAAATAGAAAGCAGGCAGAGAAAAAACTGTCCCACAGTAGAACAAACAGTTTTAAGAGCTGTTGGGCAATTTGTTCTGCCGCACATTTTATTTATAAGTGTTGCACAGTAAAGTTCTAGCAATTTTTAAAAGTTATTTTAATTTCTAACATTTTTCTTTACTGGCTAGTACACTCCTTTATTAAGCTCCACTATGAGATCCAGTCTTAAAAGCACTTGGGTATGCTTAGGTACTTAGCAAGTTTGTCATTTTTCTGATTTTGGAATGTAATTATGGAACACTATATACCACAAATGTCAAATTATAACATATTCAGTCCTGACTGACAATAATGTCTAGACTTTTCTTTAAATTCTACTATTCTCATAAGGGAAATTAAAATAATTAAGTATCTCTAAGGCTTCCTTAATGTCACCATACATGAATGTAGTACACTAAACTTCTTGAGGGTTTTGCAGCTGATTCACTTCTCATGAGGAATACACTATATTTACAAAGCCTAAACTGACAGTTTACTGTTGAGTTACTTTAAAGGCCAAGAATTACAGGAGGGTTAGTTGCCATATTTCTCCTGAGAATTATGTATTTCAAAATGAAGAAGCTCTAAAAAGAAAATATATTTCTTCAGTTCTGCAAGTGTAGTTTTCTAGTTCTGGTAGATACATTTCATGTGTTATGCATCATAACATGCTGCAAGGCTTATAAAAGCACACAGTATAAGAAAACTTTCTTTTCATCATACGATATGCAAATCTCTGTAGCTGATTCATTAGCATTAAAACTATGTAATCATATATAACAGGAAGTTAAATTATTTTTATTAATGCACATTTCAGTTTTTTGTAACAAATATAATTTTTAAAAGCAATGTGACCTAGAGGCTTCCAAACCTTTCTAGAAAGTATGATGGTTAATGGGAAACTCAGGACTGAAGTGCAATATTGAACTTCAAGCACACACATTCAAGTGAATTCAGAAAGGCTGTTATATTTTTGTCTTCTACACATGGCTGTATTAATTAGAATTTGTTTTATCCAATAATTCTGGACATCTGAGTGTTCTCTGTCTACTTTTCAGCTCAGCACTCCATCCAGATGGTTATTCTCAAAGTTCAGACTGATGCGGGATCTCTTTTTTACTTTTTACCTGCAACCTTTTCCATAGTAACATGTATTTTTTTTTGTCTCTCTCTGGTGTTCTGTTTGCTTGCAGTGCTGCTCCATTCCTTACAAACATTTGCAGCTACATACTGACCCTCTATAGATTTATCTTTGATGATGTTTTTGAGGTTTGTTGAGTATTAGGCTCTCTTGGGAGTCGCATCCTCCTACCTATATCTGGGCACTGCTGTTCCTTCTGGTCCCTTTATACTTCCTGAGATGAGACCTGGGGTTTTGTTTTTCAGCATTTGTCCTCTGTCTCTTGTGTTGCCTCTTGCATCAAATCCTCTCCTGGCTTTCCTCCAGATATTAGCAATTACTTCTGTAGTCAGTCACTAACTTTTACCTGAAGAACAAATTACAACAGGTAGGCAGTTTAGAATTATTGAAATATGCTTAATTTTTAATTGCATTTAGAACTTTTTTCCACATGGGAAATTGCTGGTTCAAGAACTGATGGGTAAGAATTGCTATTAGCAATAGTGGCTACCCTTTCTAATAAAATGAAAGAAACAACATGAGCCAAAACACTCCTATCTTATTGGAGGAGTTCTGTTTGCTGTATTTAGCATCTGGTAGTTTGAGACTGTGCATCTTTTTGGAGCTTAATGTGCCATATATGAATCACTGCTGTAATTTAAAGCTAGGATTTGCAGTTTGAGTTAAATTACTTGAATCAGACTCTTCTGAGTGCTAAAGCTGTTTACTATTCAATGTGAAATATTTTGGTAGTGTGCTATATATATATATATATATATATATATATATATATATATATATATATATATATATATATACAATTTTTACACTGGTTTGCTTCATACAATCTTTGCCTCCTTATTTCCTTAAAAATGGGTTCTGTCCACTGATAAAAAATAAATAAATAGTACAGGTTCTCCAATCACAACCACTTTACAGTACATGGAACATTGTGATTATGTTCTGAAATTGGGAACAATGCAACTTTGTTACACATATTTCTGATGTAAGAAATGTGCTTAATACAGAGAATTGTGATCAGGTCTCCTTTTCATGACTCACTCATTATAGGTTTCTGACATAGATGCCAAGAAATTCATCTTAAAAGTGAAGCTCCAGAGTTGAATTTACAGTAAGAAAAAGTAAGAAGCATGAAGTGTTTTACACTGAGCACTGTCAAACAAATAGCAGCATACCGGCCAACTTCTTTGCCTAAGAATTATGGACAGATACAAAATGAATGAAGGGACAAAGGGTCAATATCAGAGGATGTTTTCAAATATTGTTCTAGTTCACATAAAAAAGTACTACAACAACCACTTTTAAATCAACATGCATTTTCTTAACAATAAAAAATATGAAACTCTAATGAGTTGCATTATTGACTGACTGTCAAAGATTTTACTAGGATCAGGGAAAAATATAAGAAAAAATCACAGTGCTTCTGCAAACTCAGGGACAGTTGAGAGGTAAAGTAGGCAGCAATGAAATGCCCCTCTGGCTGAAGGTAAAACAGATTTCAAAAGCTCTTAGACACTGTTCTGCCACACATTTTTTCTTTATAATTGCAACAGAGTGAAGTTCTTACAGGTTTTAAAGGCTGTTTTGCCTTCTGGTGCTGATCTTTGCTTGGCCAGCACTGTCTGCAGCATACCTCTACATTGTGACAGCAATTAGGGAATCTTAACAATGTTAAAAGTCCCAAGAACAGTTTCGATTAGGTATAATGAAAGGAAAGCACACAATTTATCTTTTCCAATATCAGAGCATGATCATACTGCTCCATGAACTACAAAGACTTCTTAAGCACCTGTTAGTGCTGCTAGGCTTTAGGCTCATGCCGGAGTATTAACATAATGCAAGACAAAACAACATCTGAAGCATTTTCACATTGTGACATGTCTCCCTTACATATCTAGACTACATTTAGAAACATAGTATATGGGGTAACCAATAATCTGGTATCATATAATGTCTTTAGGATATGAGTACTGCCCCTTTCTTGAGTAGTGACCTTATATTATTTAGTTTTTGAAGAGACAAAATGCAAAACAAAACATACTCTACATGAGAATATCAAACAAATAAACCAGAGGTAAACAGACTTAGGAAAGACAAGTAGAAGTGCTCAGTAGTCAAAGTAGTCAGAATGCCTTAACGCAATTTTATTGAGGTACAAAATAAATAGCGTTTTCGCTACCACATACAAGTAGCTTCCTCAGAGGCTAAAAACACAAAAAAGGCGCCAACCAGTTTTTATACTGCAGGCATCCTAATTAAAATCAGCTGTTATTGTTAAAAACATCACTTCCTTAAAGTTACAGAAAATTTTCTTAAAAGTATTTTCTAAAAAACAATCCTAATAATCAATCCGAACATTTTAAACAATTATCAACAATAGTGCATCAAATCCATATATTAATAATGATTCTTTAGAAATCTAGAATTTAGAATCTAACCATGGACACAGTTTTGTCTTTATGGGTATTGACTGTAAACAGAAATCCATCAGGGGAGGACCTACGTCCTTGTTGTTAGAAATTTTGGAATTACACTGGCAGCTTAAATTGGATGCCTTTAACATGCCAGGCTTAAACGAAAGTTGTAACATAGCCCCGGTGTTAAAATATAAGGCTTATTTACGCTGATTATCTCGAATTGTAACATGAATTCATTTATGATTGGATGTGTTCAGACTGTTTAACTTGTCGTGGGTGCCCATATACATCTAGTTATATTTATTAAACTAACCTTTTACAATTAGTAGTATAACATCCTACACAAAAAATAGCACTTATTGTTTTATAATTTTTTCTATTTGACTATATTATAAATGCATCTTTTCTAAAGAATCATTATTAATATATGGATTTGATGCACTATTGTTGATAATTGTTTAAAATGTTCGGATTGATTATTAGGATTGTTTTTTAGAAAATACTTTTAAGAAAATTTTCTGTAACTTTAAGGAAGTGATGTTTTTAACAATAACAGCTGATTTTAATTAGGCTGCCTGCAGTATAAAAACTGGTTGGCGCCTTTTTTGTGTTTTTAGCCTCTGAGGAAGCTACTTGTATGTGGTAGCGAAAACGCTATTTATTTTGTACCTCAATAAAATTGCGTTAAGGCATTCCGACTACTTTGACTACTGAGCACTTCTACATGAGAATATGCAATACCTGTTTTTCTCCTATGCCTTAATTTATCTTGGATTTGTTTCAACTGAAGTAGGTCCAAATTCAGTTCTGAATTCAGTGTTTTGCCTAGTTATATACTATACAATACAGATGTGCTAAAGGGAATAATACAGTTAACAAAATAAAAGTATCCTGCAGATTTTAGGGCTATATTTGAATAAGAATGGGTATGACATACATTTATTTTTCTGTGAACACAAATAAATAAAGAGATCACTAGTTGTACTTCCTTGCTGTTTCATTTAATTCATGTAGATTTACAAGTTTATTGTTGTGGTGGAAATTCCACCAACAGTCCCTGCACCACTCAAAATCACACTATGCACCAATAAGATGGCCATCAGATACATTAAAAATACGTTTCCTAAGTTTTTGATTGGCTCAACCTTAACAGACTCATCCTGAAGGCCCAAAAAACAAATCTATGCTTTTTTGAAAGAGACAAAGTCTCACAGACATACCAAAAATGTGGGCCACACTATTGAACAACAAAGAAACCGCTGGAACCACCACTTACTTTAAGTATCCATGAATCTGCCAAGACCAAACTCTCACCCTTTAATACTTTAAACTATTAGTCAAAAAAATGAAATGGTCATAAATAACGAGATCCTACTAGTCCATTTTGATTATAGACTGCCAGCCATTGTCAAAACCTCAAATAAAAACTTAAGACCATTTTAGAGCACCTCTAGCAATATCTGTAGATTTTTAACTCCATCAAAAAAGAAAAACACTGATCATTATTGACAAAAGCAAAATGGATACACTTAAAACGGAGACACACCCTGCTAATAGCAATTCTTACCCATCAGTTCCTGAACCAGCAATTTCCCATACTTTGTTAACAGACTGACCAAATGAAGAGCAATTTACAAATTGGACTTCAGTCCCTTTCCAACTCCGCTTTACTGACTCCAAAGAACAAGCTTCATAACAAAGATTACAATGTCTCTTCTATGGCTCCCAGTATTTAAGACTCTCTGTCCTAAAACACAGCTCTACAGCATCATTCATAGGTTTCCATGCATAGGTCAGTTAATTTCTATCCAAAGAAACTACCTGTAAGCTCTTCCACTGCAACAGCATCACAAAATCAGTATATTCCCACCTCCTGCTACATAACCAGTTCAACACATGGTAACAGAGCTGCCCCGTTTCTGTCTCCTTTCTTTCTTCTCACTGTTCACCAATGCACACCAAATATTCTATGTTTAATTTTACTCTTATTCTTTCATTTCTCTTAGTCTCTTCTCTGCCCCCTGCCATCATACTGTGTAGAGTGTAGATATTATAGTTTGCAGCATGCTACTGTATTAGTTACATTTTGTGAGATTTAAATAGTTCTAGAGGTCATAAAAATGCTGACTTCAAATAAAAAAGTTTCCTACATAGAAGTATAAATAACATGCAGCACTTAAATATACTGAAGCATGCAAATACAACGTCATCTTATTCTATATTATATGTTATTATATTTTTATGTTTGTATTGCCTTTCTCTGTCTGAAACTGAGAAAAAGTGGCATTGGATCAGTGGTTCACTCCATTTAACAAATAAAAACAGAAATAAAAAAAAAATAATCAAAGTTTATGGACTATGGAGAAACTTGATGTCAGTGCACGTAATGAGAGAACTTGTGAGTGCTCATTTCCACATCCAGTAATTAGTTAAAGATATGAGCCAAGTTTAACTAAAAGGGGGAGTTTATTTTACAACCAGGGCAGTCTGTGGGACTTAAAGTTTAAAAAACTTCATGGCACAGTTCATATTAATTTTTACTAAGGCTGAGTGTACTCTTGTGTTCGGGTCAATGGGGTGGAGGTAATCTAAGCAAAGGGTTCCAAACACAAGTGGGTCCATTTAATGCAATGCATTTCAGGCAGGTCTTCTCTAACAAGGTAATAAACAGAAAAGAGAGAGAGAGAGAGAGAGAGAAACTTGAAATCGTTTGCTCTAAGATGACACATAAAGCCCCTCAATTCTTTTTTCTTCAATTCAACTAGGTTACAGAACATTGCAAGCCATTCTATGATTATTCTGATAAAAGCAGTGTAAAGGAGAAGAGTCATCTCTCCTACACAGTTCTCAACTCCATAGATGATCAGTTGGGCAACTCAGTATACTTGTGGGAGGTAGCGGTTATATAGGTGTCAAATGAAAGGTCATCATCATCATCTTCAAGGACTTCAAGGTCTTTTATTATTTTCTTTTAGGTGTTGATCATCAGTACTGTATAAAGCTACTTTTTGGCTGAAAATGCAGAATGCTGCATTGTTATTAATGTTAGTACGTTCAAGTTTGCAGTCAACCGCATGTTTGTTGAGCCAGATAGTGAAATCTGTATTGAAATCTTTGAAAAAATGGTAAAAAAGAGATGCCACAACACAGGATGTTAAGGGACAGCAGTGGTAAAAAGGGATAGTAAGATTAGGAGCTTTTCTGTTCTTACCTGTTGTGTATGACCATGTTAACCCAAATTATTGCAGCTTCATTAGCTTCAGTCCACTGAGTTTATGCATAACTCTGTCATAGAGTATAGTGCTAAACAGTTTAGCCAGATCAAGGTATGATAAAAGAACAGATAATCCTTCACCCATGGCAGTGGTCACACTTAAGAAACAAATACAAGTTTAGCATTCAAACTCTGCCTTTGACAAAACCATACTGTATTCAGTCATGGAGAAGAAAGTTTGTTCGTCTATGTCTAAATATTTCTATGCTGACCATTTCCATCAATGTTTATAATAAGATTGTCAGCCTGATCAATCCATAATTATTTGGTTCTAGAGATGTATCTCCCTTGTGGAATGGGTCCACAATATCTTGCCTCTATGTAAGAAACATAACCATTTCCCATGTCTTATTGTGAATGTGCATGGGCCAGAGGGGGCTATACTAGACTATTTTCTATTGCAAAAATTAGTATCCCACAAATTTTAGGCTGTGTTTTACATAAGAATGGACATGATCACAATGCAACTGTTTCTGACCATACTGAACACAGAGGTGACTATTTCAGATGTAATTTGTGGTGACACCCTGTTAAAGGGAGTAAGAATGGATGGAGTGCCACTTCATTTCCTGAAATTTGACCTAAACCAGTATCTAGTTTCCTAGTTATATCTTCTGGCTCTGTTTACAATCTTCAAGATCCAAAGAAGTCATCATGCTAATGTGCTCATCCCTTATTGAACCATCATTGACTACAATGTTCCCTTTAGTATGTGTATTTTGAACCATATTTGCTAAACAGAAAGGCTCTAAATATATCTTACCAAGATATTTATCTGTCTGTATGTTTTGCAGTCAGTGCTGAGGCGTAAGGCTTTGGATTGCTAGTGAACTATTCCATGTGGTACAAGGTTTGATTCCCTCAGCCTTCATTTGCCTAGTGTGTGACCTAGAGTAAATCATTCACTGGACAGCACACTAGAGCAATTGGGAATTTGGGCTAGGCTCCTGAATAATTCCCAGGACTGCATGCCTAATAACTATGTATGTACCTAGAGGTTTTAAAGCCTTCAACTGTCCTACACTCAGTAGCCTACAGACTGCCCCGAGGTGGCCTATGTCTTGTTTTTGCAGCCAAAAAAGATTAAATTCTATCTGATATCTTGTTTCTTTTCAAAACCAGTGGTTCTACAAATACCATCACTACAGCCATAAATCTATACCAAAGAATAAACAAGACTAACCAGAGAGATAACCTCCTAACCTATGTATTCCCAGATTCCCTATTACGAGATCGAAAGTCTGTTTAAACGAATCCGTAAACGTCGACATGCATTGTGCGAACCAGCATTACAGAAGACGTCCAAAACTGCAAATTTGGAAATGTCAAATTACCATGGTTGGCCCGTCTGTGGTATAGCTCCATAAGGTAAGTGTGCGATAGTTACGGACCTTAAGGTTAGGGTGCATTAATGTATGTGCATAGATAGTTAGTGTATGTAAGATTTAGTGTAGGGTTAGGAGTAGGGTTTTGGTAAATGTATGTATGTGTATTATTTATTTTATTTGTTTATATTTTCGTAGGGGAAGTGTGTGGTAGTTACAGACCTTAGGGTTAGGGAGGGGTTAAGGATAGTGCATAGATAGTTGTGTATGTGGGATTTAGTGTAGGGTTAGAAGTAGGGTTTTGGTGCTTTACTTTAGGGTTAGAAGTAGGATTTGGTTAGTGTATGTATGTGGTTTATTTATTTTGTTTGGGTAGGTAGTATGCAGCGGGTGGTGGGGTTGGCCGACTATGAAAGTTCGAGATTTAAAATTCCGGGGTTTTGTTTGTTCGGTATTCTCGTGGTTCACGCAATTCATATCAGTGTTTTGGTATTCGCTCAAAAGGAGTTTTGCTCTGGTAATATAGACCCGTATTCCCACACTATGGAATAAGTTATGACTATACCACAAATAAAGTACTAGTTGAACTATCTTTAAGTTTAGTCTTGATGATTGGATGGGTAGGCATAGATTTACACCAGGATTCTCATGTATACCCAGCTCAATTTGGGAGGAGAGCACTATGTCTAAAAAGGGGGGGGGGCAAACTATTGTGTTTCTACTTAAAGGCATATATGGATAGGTGTCTTATTGTTCTCATGATTGCTTGCTTATTGTTGCTTCTAGGTCCCTATTTACAGTTGAACTACTGAACATGTGATACATGTTCTTGTTTAAGACAAACAAATTTACATAGTCATTTCAATTCATTTAAAACCAATTAATGGGAAATTATTTGTGAACTTGAACTTGAAGATATGAAGGTGACGTTGCTATCACTTATGACCAAAAGGGCATGGTCAGCATTCCAGGGGCTGTTCCAGTGTTAATACTAGCAATGTAATACTAAATTGTGTAAAAAGTGACCTACAACAGGGCTTTCATTCCTTTCAACTTAGTCAAAAAACACTACATGTAATACAGCAGGACAACAAAGTATTATATCAGAATATTTAATGCAGCCAAAAAACTTTATATGATATTGTAGCCATGAGTTTTTCAGTCACAAATGGTTTGATGATGTGCAAATATTATTTGTAATCTCTGCAAAAGACCTCACTCTTTTTTTCTGGTCATGTTACAAGTGCACAAGTATTTGCAATTTTACTCATTTTTGCTTTTTGTAGGCTATATTTCAACAAAATTAGCAAGTACATGCAACATTTTAACTGCATTGGCTGGCAAATTTGATATGTGAACTGCACTGTGTTTATTTCAATATACATTTTATCTCAGTTTATTATATGTGTGTTTTAAAAGGTGTAAGACAAGAACCTCAACAATGAATGGAAATGTGTGTCGACACCTAGAGGTAATTAATCAAGAATACAGGGACAGGAGTTTTAACTTTTACTAAAGCTGCAGCTTTTTTACTGCACAGCTATCTGTGATTGATAGTTGCACTGTGGTGGAATATTAAGTATTATTAAGTCTGAAAATAGTACAAGTTTGACTTAAATGTGTGAGACCTAGTTCTAATTTGGTAAAATTACAACATTACTAATAAAAACAGAAACAATGTCACATATGTGCTACGAGTGCTTTGTATTTTGTAACTAGTCTTTGAGCACGGTACCTTATGAAGACGCTACCTACAACCAATTACCCAGTTTATGCCTTATGCTTACTAGTGACTGGTTCTCTCATAGAATGTAGATTAAGCACTTAAAATACCTGTATTATCTGGCAAAAAATGACAATAATATGTTTCTATGACTGAGTAAAATAAGAACAATTTTAAAATATATAAGGTACTCTTTGAAGTCTTATGAGAAACCAAGGCACTAGAGTGCTACATCGTGTTTTGTGCTACTTGTGAATAAATTATTTTCTGGTCATACTGGGACTTTCATTGTATTTTATCATTTGGATCTGTGTCATTCGGTGGGCACACACAGCATATTACATGTGTATTTATTTTTATTTTTATTTTTATTTGCAGTTGTTTCACAAGGATAGTCCATTGGCCCAAATGAACGCGTTTTCAATGGAGTCCTGGGGAGAAAAGCTCCAAAACTAAATAGGTTACAATAGGTTGTTCTTAATAGTTACAAAAATTATACTCTTATACAAAGGTTAAAGATACATAAAAATAATTTGCAAGTAAATACATCAAAACTAGAATGAATACAGACTAGTGATGAATTTGATAGATAATACAGACTAAAAGGAAATTTAGCATGACAATATTGAGAAATAATAACATATTCGGAAGCAAACATGAGGTGTGGCTGAGAGCATTATTTTCAGTTATCATAGGAATAGTAATATGTAAGAGTTATGGGTGAATAACAAGGAGAGTTGTAGAGGAAGGAAGGAAGATGGAGTTTGCAAGAGTAAGTTATGTGGGGTGGGAGCAAGAGCATTCCCACTGGGATACAATGTGTAGCACAGCCATTTACAGCAGAGGGAGGAAAAAGCACACACAGCAAAGTATATGTGTAGCACAGCCATTTACAGCAGAGGGAGGAAACAGCACACACAGCATAGCATACTATATATGTCGCACAGACATTTACAGCACAGGGAGGAAACAGAACACACAGCATAGCGTACTGTATATGTAGCACAGCCATTTACAGCAGAGGGAGGAAACAGCACACACTGCATAGCATACTGCATATGTAGCACAGCCATTTACAGCAGAGGGAGGAAACAGCACACACAGCATAGTATAATGTATATGTAGCACAGCCATTTACAGCAGATGGAGGAAACAGCACATACAGCATAGCATGCTGCATATGTAGCACAGGCATTTACAGCATAGGGAGGAAACAGCACACACAGCATAACATACTGTATATAAAGCACAGCCATTTACAGCAGAGAGAGGAAACAGCACACACAGCATAGCATACTCTATAGGTAGCACAGCCATTTACAGCAGAGGAAGGAAACAGCACACACAGAATAGAATACTGTATATGTAGCAAAGCCATTTACAGCAGAGGGAGGAAACAGCACACACAGCAAAGAACATGTGTAGCACAGCCATTTACAGCAGAGTGTGGAAACAGCACACACAGCATAACATACTGTATATGTTGCACAGCCATTTACAGCAGAGGGAGGAAAAAGCACACACAGCAAAGTACATGTGTAGCACAGCCATTTACAGCAGAGGGAGGAAACAGCACACACAGCATAGCATACTGTATATGTAGCACAGCCATTTACAGCAGAGGGAAGAAACAGCACACACAGTATAGCATATTGTATATGTAGCACAGCCGTTTAGAGGATAGGAAAGAAACAGAACACACAGCATAGCATACCGTATATGTAGCACAGCCATTTACAGCAGAAGGAAGAAACAGCACACACAGCATAGCATTATGTATATGTAGCACAGCCATTTACAGCAGAGGAAGGAAACAACACACAGTATAGCATATTGTATATGTAGCACAGCTATTTACAGCAGAGGGTGCAAACAGCACACACAGCATAGCATACTGTATAAGTAGCACAGCCATTTACAGCAGAGGGAGGAAACAGCACACACAGCATAGCATACTGTATATAAAGCACAACCATTTAAAGCAGAGAGAGGAAACAGCACACACAGCATAGCATACTGTATATGTAGCACAGCCATTTACAGCAAAAGGGAGGAAACAGCACACACAGCAAAGTACATGTGTAGAACAGCCATTTACAGCAATGAGGAAACAGCACACACAGCATAACATACTGTATATGTTGCACAGCTATTTACAGCAGAGGGAGGCAAAAGCACACACATCAAAGTGCATGTGTAGCACAGCCATTTACAGCAGAGTGAGGAAACAGCACAGACAGCATAACATACTGTATATGTAGCATAGCCATTTACAGCAGAAGGAGGAAACAGCACACACAGCAGAGCATACTGTATATGAAGAACAGCCATTTACAGCAGAGGGAGGAAACAGCACGCACAGCATAGCATATTGTATATGTAGCACAGCCATTTACAGCAGAGGGAGGAAACAGCACACACAGCATAGCATACTGCATATGTAGCACAGCCATTTACAGCAGAGGGAGGAAACAGCACACACAGCATAGCATACTGCATATGCAGCACAGCCATTTACAGCAGAGGGAGGAAACAGCACACACAGCATAGCATACTGTATATGTAGCACAGCCATTTACAGCAGAAGGAGGAAACAGCACACACTGCATAGCATACTGCATATGTAGCACAGCCATTTACAGCAGAAGGAGGAAACAGCACACACAGCATAGCATAGTGTATATGTAACACAGCCATTTACAGCAGAGGGAGGAAACAGCCCACATACCATAGCATACTGTATATAAAGCACAGCCATTTACAGCAGGGGAAGGAAACAGCACACACAGCATAGCATACTGTATATGTAGCGGGTCTATATTATATCACTGAATGCTTAAAAAAGTGAACGCTGATTGATCGACCTAACTTAACTGAAAGCTTACAATCTTGAGCTGTCAGATCAGCGATTTTTATCCCAGGGAAAAAAAATCGCTAATCCAAAACACATACACACAACACAAGCACAGCAAACAAACAGAAATCCACACACATACACCTAAAATCTGATACCTAACCCTACACTAAACTATGCACACACCACTAACTACCCACTTACCTTAACCCAAACCCTAACCCTAAGGTCCATCACTATTGCACACTCTCCTCACCCGCTCCCTAACCCTAACTCACTTAAATCTGCCCTAACCCTCATGTCCACTCAATCCCACACACACCTAAACTGAGCCCTAACCCTAACTCACATAAATCATCCTAACACTCACATCCACACAATCGCACACTTACCTAAATCCAACTGGTAACTTTCCACCATAACACTGAAAATACCGAAGCAACAGAAATGGACAACCAAATTCTTTCCATAGGAAAAAATGTGAGTTTCTGCTGCTTTGATATTTGGCAGTTTCGCGAAAATAAGTTCGATCAATCAGTGTTCACTTTTTTAAGCGTTCGAGGATATAATATAGACCCTATGTAGCACAGCCATTTACAGCAGAGGGAGGAAACAGCACACACAGCATAGCATACTGTATATGCAGCACAGACATTTACAGCAGAGGGAGGAAACAGCACACACAGCATAGCATACTGTATATGTAGCACAGCCATTTACAGCAGAGGGAGGAAACAGCACAGACAGCATAGCATACTGCATATGTAGCACAGCCATTTACAGCAGAGGGAGGAAACAGCACACACAGCATAGCATACTGTATACGTAGCACATCCATGTACAGCAGAGGGAGGAAACTGCACACACAGCATAGCATACTGTATATGTAGCACAGCCATTTACAGCAGAGGGAGGAAACAGCACACAAAGCATAGCATACTGTATATGTAGCACAGCCATTTACAGCAGAGGGAGGAAACAGCACACACAGCATAGCATACTGTATATGTAGCACAGCCATTTAAAGCAGAGGAAGGAAACAGCACACAAAGCATAGAATACCATATATGTAGCACAGCCATTTACAGCAGAAGGAGGAAACAGCACACACAGCATAGCATACTGTATATGTAGCATAGCCATTTACAGCAGAGGGAGGAAACAGTACACATAGCATAGCATACTGTATATGTAGCACAGCCATTTACAGCAGAGGAAGGAAACAGAACACAAAGCATAACATACTGTATATGTAGCACAGCCATTTACAGCAGAGGGAGGAGTCAGCACACATAGCATAGCATACTGTATATAAAGCACAGCCATTTACAGCAGGGGGAGGAAAGAGCACATACAGCATAGCATACTGTATATGTAGCACAGCCATTTACAGCAGAGGGAGGAAAGAGCACATACAGCATAGCATACTGTATATGCAGCACAGCCATTTACAGCAGAAGGAGGAAACAGCACACACAGCATAGCATATTGTATATGTAACATAGCCATTTACAGCAGAGGGAGGAAACAGCACACACAGCATAGCATACTGTATATGTAGCACAGCCATTTACAGCAGAGGGAGGAAACAGCACACACAGCATAGCATACTGCATATGTAGCACAGCCATTTACAGCAGAGGGAGGAAACAGCACACAAAGCATAGCACATGTATGTAGCACAGCCATTTACAGCAGAGGGAGGAAACAGCACACACAGCAAAGTACATGTGCAGCACAGCCATTTACAGCAGAGTGAAGACACAGCAGCTATAAAAGGCTGCAAGTTAGTATGGGTAGGGGTCATGGTATCTCTTGGCTATTGTAAAAAACAGAATATATATATATATATATATATATATATATATATATATATATATATATATATATATATATATATCTATATATATATATATATATATATATATATATCTATATATATATATATATATATATATATATATATATATGTGTGTGTGTGTGTGTGTGTGTGTGTGTGTGTGTGTTCTTTCTTGTTCTATTTCTCGTACATGCTTTCAGTGTAATGGAACATATTTAATGGCCTGCCCACTAGACTAAGTGACTAACAATATGATTCATATCCAAGGTTACACTGATGCAGTACAGCTGCTTAGTATCACCATCTACACCCTGTAAAATCACTTTCTAGCTTTCATTTTCTAGGAATACTCTGCCCTTCCAAGAAGAGTTTTTTTTTCTGTTCAGTTGAAAAAAAGAGCACTGCACTTGGTCCTCTTGATCAGGAAGTTCTAGGAATGTTTTTTAGGTAAAGCATTCATAATTTCTATCGCTCAGCACTCATACACGTTGGTTTAATCTCCTAACATCTCCCATAGTCCTCTGCAATGCTAAAGGAGTGCTGGGATAATGATTGCTGGTTTTATTTATTTATTTATTCACTGTTAAGCAAATCACAATTGCTTAAGCCTGTTGTGTTGCATAGAATTGAAACAACATAGAGGTATTTCCATTACCCAGAAGTTGTGTGACATCTGTAATTTCTATTGGCTGATTGTCCCTCCTGTCAGCTCAATTGGTCTCCAGCTAGAACAACTATGTTGGCTCCAGTTTTAAAATGTCTTATCAAGTCCCTGACCCCGGGGAATCCAACTCCTTCTAGCTGCCTCACCCTTCAGTAAAATAAAAATGTATTTTTCTGTAACTATTACGTTCTGGATCAACCTTGTACAAGGAATAATTGCAAACAGTTTTCTAGTGTGTTAATAGTGCTTAAGTACTGTCTTTCTACTCGTAGTCTCTACCAAATGCACTAGCATGTTTCTTCTGGCTTTTGTTGTACAATTCAGATGTAGTAGCTGATGGTATGCTTTATAAACTGCACAGTTACTAACAAGAATAGTTAATTGTTAATAATCTGAGTGAGCTTTGGGCAAGTAAAACAGCTGGGCCATTGGACAGCATTTTAGTATTTGTTAACATTCATGCTATTTACTCTAAGTGGATAAGTAAATACCCTGCTTAGATTTCACATTTCAGATTGTGTTTTGGAGGGCAGAGAGCAGAAACTGAGATGACACTTTACCTGCACTGTTAAAATTTGGAATCCCCATCTCAGTAATCCCAAACTTGTATAACAAGTCACATCTCTTCTTAGCTGATCTATTCTTCCGTTTAATGGCTGTTAAGTACAAATACATAACTGCGAGATGTACTTCAATACTTATGCTGGCAAAATCCATAAAGGGACAGCATTTTCTCTACTGCCGTTGTCAATGAAACAATCCTGATTTATTTTCATTTGTCTCTCTACCAGTAGCCCTGTAAATTCTTGTTTGAATTTAAGTGAATAAACAACTTTACTAGATCATGCTGGAGACTGGATTATTTCACAGCATTTTCCACTGGACAGCCCTTGTTTGTTGCTACAAAATGCACTCAACCCGAAATTCTGCTACAAATCATTTAAGAAATATCTCCTCACAGTTAGGATCAAACAGCCAACTCCCAACCCTAACCCACCCCTTGAAATTAATAACACCAACCTCAACATTCATTTTATCCAGGCCATCAACAACCTCATTAAAAATAACACCCATCCAATCAAAAACCTGTACTGTATTCCTGCCAGTTCCACTTTCTCCCTAAAATCAATTCCCACAGACCCAATAAAAAAAACTGCTCCAGAAATTAAAATCCTCATCTCTAGCTCCAAACAGCCTTCTAGCAGAGTACTTTAAAATTTCTGCAGACACCATATTCTTCCATTCTACTCAACATATCAGTCCAGTAACAGTAAATTCCTGTAATCTGGAAAAGATCTACATGCTACAGCTAAATAAAGGTTTTACTTCAGAAGAACTATCTAATTATCACCCAGTTGATATCCTTCTACTCTTCTCAAAAATTTCAGAGATATTCAGTTGTTCTGGTAACTCTTAGACAATGAAATTATCTTCCCTACAAAACCTGGCTTCAAGTCCAATGAAAAAACTACAACAACACTTCCGGACTCTGTGAGTACTGTCAACATTAAAAAACAATAGTAAAATAGTCTCTACTGTAGTAAACATTTTCATAAAAGCATTCATCTCTGTCACATACAACATACTCCTTTAAAAACCTCAGTTCAAAGGCCTCTCAGACTCAGCCCTACAATGGTTCATTGATTATCTTTCAAACAGAAAAGAAGCTGTCAAGTTAGAGTCCAAACACTCCTTTTTTTTTCCAGTTACAATAGAGTTACCCCATGGTTCCATCTTAAGGCCTCTACTTTTCAACAGTTTCATAAATGGTCTTAAGATAGCCTCTTCTCATGCCATGTTGGTCAGATATGCAGATGACTTGATGCTCATTTGTACTACAAAAAATTGTAATTCATTGCAAAAAAAAAAAAAACACTCAAGAATCATTGCCTCCATTCATTATGTCCTGGCTTACTAACTCCCAACGTCTGCTAAATCCCTATAATACCAAATTGTTTCTCTTGTCTCCTACTCTGAATGAATCCTAGTCAGACCTAACCACTACATTTCTAAACAATGCTCATATTCAAAGAGTTATACCAAATTACTTGTGGTGATAATTAATGACAACCTAAAATTTGACTTATACATGCAAGTGGTAAAAAGGCATATTAGAAACTTGGGGCCATATACCATATGAATACATTTCTCACTGAAAACATCAGAAAAACTACACCATCTACCTCACCTATACTCAGTCATCAGTACTCACATGTCTACCAAACTACAGCAATGCTGTAATAAAGTTGCGCAATTCACGTGTAGCCTTCCCTATAGGTTTCATCACTGAGCGGCCCTTCAAAAACTCAAATGACTGAAACTACTTCAACAACTGAATAGCCCTCAGCTACTTGTGGCACAAAATCTAGTCTATAAATCAAAAAAATGTCCCAGTCTAAAAATATCCTTATAGCATATATACCAACAAGAAGTCTGTGATCCACATACAAATCCTAAGTATACCCAAAACTAACAATAAACCAGATGACGTTCTATATGGAAACCAGATTTCTATAATGAACTCTCTTCCTGTAAAGCTAAAGCACAATAACAATTTTCCACATGGCTATGTTCTTGTTATATACCAGGATAATCCCAACATCCCTCCCTTTACCTTCCCTGTCTGACCTCATTGCCTATCCTGGCAAAGATAAGCCCACTGGAATAATCAAGAGAATCTCCTCTGTAGATAAATTGTAAATAATGTAAATATTTTGTTAACAATTCTTCTGTCTAGTTATAATTATTCCTGTACTTAATTGCTATAACGGTTAGCTATATTTTCTATAAACACACTTTCTAACACTCATTCTTACAAAATAGCTAGCATTCTTTAAAAAAATGGTTTCATCTTTATATTTTGCTGTTTCCCTTCTATATTTTTCTTTTTTGGTCAATAGATAAATATGATTGAAGTGTACAAGCTACCATCAATTGCTGCTACATATTTATGTACTTGTTTTTTAATTCTGTTTCCTGTATTATTTTATGTTTCTGTTTTACTGACTTTGCTTCATGCATTATTGTAACTGTGGAGCTTTTTTTTCCCTGGTCTTCTGCTAAATAGAGGTTTCATGTCCTGTTGGACTTTCCCAGTGAACAATTCAAATAAAATAAATATTACTTATGTAGGTTCAAAAGGCTTTCCCCCTGCATGGAGCTTCTGAGGGCACTTCAGCCAGGGTTCTAGATTTTAACTTGTTCTGATATGTGCTCAAACAATCATGGCCCACTTCAAATAAAAATAATTACATGAACCATATTTGGAATGTGTCCTTTTGTATTGTAAATACCAATTGACAAGTTCTCTAGAAGAGCTCAACAGTACTGACACCCAACAGAAATTAGCATGATGAAAGCATATACTTACACCAATGACACATTCTCATTGTAGTCCACTATATTGGATGCTGGGAGGTCATAAAGCAATGTAGGACTTCTGATAGGCATATTTATTATTGGTTTAGCTAAAACTATTCTTGGGGCTATTGAGACCCCCTCCAGCCCTTCAGTAGATAGGTGGAGATCCTCTCTACTCTTCATAAGCTGAAGAAATCTTAGAAGGACATGAGGCTCTTTTAATAAATAAATAAACAAATCAGTTTAGTTGAAGATATGAATATTTTAAACCTCTAATGATGATGGGATTAAATTTAGAAAAAGCATCTGATAAGTACATTGGCCTTATTTATGAGAAATATTAGGAGAAACAGGATTCCTATCCACACTGATACTGTTGTTTCAAAGTCTATACAAAGATGCCAAAATAATAAAATAAACTGAAGAGTTACAGCTGAACTTCTGATTCAAAGAGGCACAAGGCAAGAGTGTTTACTTCCCTCATTGCTTTTCGCATCATATTTAGAACTTTTAGCAAATAAAATATGATCATAAGAAATAAACGGATAGCCTATTAAGGACAGATAGAGCAAACTATCTAAGTTTAAAGACAATGTCATAATCTTACTAACAAAGCCAGACAGGGATATATTGTATTGTCTGAGATATTACGGTTGCTCAGAAAAGTAGCAGGATGCAAAATAAATTAGCATAAAACAAAGATCATCAATGTAAACCATACCCTGTCCTGACAGTTGATATATGACTACCCTAGCTTATGGGAACATTAGAAAATTGAAATAATGAAGGATTTAGGTGAGTGGGTGATGAATCCTAGAGAGAAATGCAAGCAATATATATATATATATATATATATATATATATATATATACATATATAATAAGGAGGTGGGAAGCCATAAAGATAGCAATAGATCACAGATTACAGGCAGTAAAAATGCTTATAATTGCATTGATATTATATGTAGAGCAAACATTTATATCTATACCTGAACAAGAAAAATAGAAGCATTTTAAAAGGAAACTTTCAAAATGTATTTGGGATAGTCATCTGGGATCAATCTACAACCTACAAGACACACATACAAATCCAACTCAAAAGACATGATGCCAGTGATGAAAGATGTGACTTCAACATATTAAGGTGCATGTACTTGGCACACATTAAATGCAAAGTAGTCTAGAAACAAATACATGGAGAAGTTAAGGAAGAATAGGAGTCAGGTGGAACTTTGAACTGAAAAAAGTTAGTCCGAGTCCAACAGGATTCCACATAGATGTAAGTATATTAAAAGAAAGGCATGTTAGGGATAGAAGCAAAGTATACTAGAATCAACTAAAGAAGCATGGCAAGAGAACAGACTGTAGAGATATAGTAGAAACATACAAGACAGAACAAAATAAATAGACGTTCTACAGAGGATTGTTAACTATCCCCTAGAAATATGGCATAGAAGCAATGAGAAAGAAGAAGAAAAAGGTTACCTTAAAACAAATATCATTTGGTGCTAGGACTAATAAAAAGACTAGTAAGTAGAAATATAAAAGAGTAGCAAAGGTGATAAATGTAGGTAGAGGACAGAAAGCAAACTAGGAAAATTATTGGGCATAACAGGACTAGAAGAAAGATGGGAAGAAAACATCACATTCCAAAAAAGGTAAAAAAAGCAAGGGAATTTCAGATTTTTGGCTAGACGTCTCCACAAATATTTCTGTACTGGACATAGCCTTAACAAGATCCTGGTGTGGTTAAGAGAAGCTAAAGATGTCAGCAGGATAGTGTAGGGACTTGGAGATGTATATTTTGGAGCTGTAATAAATCAGAGAAATTTCACTCTATCATACATCATATAGTAAAAAAAATATTAGAAGCACCATGGCTAAGGAACAAAGGTGATTTTTTTTCTTAGACATATGAAAGATTAACATAATAGTAAATATAAGTGCGAATTGTTTTCATTATTATGGACTGTCTCCAAAAATGCTATTACCAAAAAATGGAAAATCCAAGAAATACCTACTATAGATGATGTCTTCAAAGAAATGGATCTGTTGAAAGAGCAAGAGGTAGCAGCAAAGAAGTATAAAAGTAACAGGTAGTGCAGAAGAAAATGCAGTTATGGGAAGAAACAAGAAAAGAATCGTGATGCACATCAGCATGAGGATGAGTTTACAGAAAAGAGAGAAGAAGATTACATAGGACATGGGAATAAAAAGTAGTAACGCTTACTCTAATATGGGATACATATAGAAAGTAGAATGGGAAACAAGCATATGGTAAGCTAGACTGAAGAATTAATGATATATAAAAGAATGGGATTATAGTGAAAGTAAATGCCTGTATGACACCGAGAGCATGTGAATTGTAATTTCTGGTTTTGGGTTATGCCTCCCATATTACAACTTAGAAGTGTTAAAGTAATCCAAATGAATAATATATGGACCAAACCACCAGAAGATTTAGCACACTATGCAGTAAGTGTACATCTGAACAGTGAATATGATGTACAAAAAAGCATCTCAAAAAATGAATAAGTAAATGGAATGAGACACCCAGAAAGTGACAAGAACCCCAAATGCTTTGACAGTAACCTGAATAAGCACTAAAACTATGCATACTTGGCAGCAGATTGGTGTAGAGAACTCTTGCCATAAATATAAACTCATTGCCGGCTTTATAGAGACACTTTTCCACTCACAATTTTGGATAGCCTAGAATGACAGAGATGTAAACAGAACACACATACTATATATTTTGAACTGAGTTACTCCCTATGTGGAAGGAAATGTCTTCTTGCTTCAGTGATGGATTTATTAAACCGTGTATGTACAGTCTGGATAAAGCATAATACTTAACCCAAAGGACAACATGCTAACAGAAGCTTCAGTAAAACTTTTCTGTTAAAAGCTAAACGTGTTGAACTTGACACAAGTTTTGTTTCAAAAAACAGCCCCATTAATACTATACCTAACACAGTAAAAAAAAGTGTCAAAAAGTGTTATGTACTAATAAATTAGTAATTATTCATATGGGTTGCACTCACTGCAGATTTTTTTCTGTATTAAAAAATATATACAAATCTTGTGGTACCTAATTAACTAGGAAATTAAATATTTACATAGTCAAGTAGAAATATTTTGGACTTAAAGCACTTTATGAAGCCTTTGTTGTATTTAGGGAAGCCAGACTACTACTTTCTTAAAACTCTGCAGCTCAGCAGTTGTGTGTATCTATCAGTTAAATGAATGACCCACTGACCTCCAAAATCTCTATAGTAAATGGATTCCTCTTGTCAAAGATTATTCAAACAGCTTTCTCTCTCAGTTTTTTTTTTACAATTTTTATTAATAATAATATCAAATTATAGAAGCATCTAATAATTTACAGGAGGCACAAACAACAACTACATCAAGACTCCGCAGTATGTGCTTTTCTCTACAAATCAGTGAAACCTGAATTCTAGTCCAGAGGAAATATGACGGCATCTTTAAAGACTCCGATTCAGGCACTGTAGTACAAGCCTCATGAATTCACTGTTGCATAAAGGTTGCTAGTACACTGCCTGCTCCATAATGATTTGTTTTCTTTCAGTTTGAATTTAAACTTAAGAAAATGAGAAAAAGGAGAACAAGAGTGAGAAGCATGAATAAAAAGTTAAGATGATAAGGAGAATAAATAGTTGTGTAAAATCTTACCATAACGATACGTGTCCTTCTCTTTACTGTTGCACTGTTCATCACATGAGGGAGCTCCCCACTGTAGGCAATATAACACTGGCCAGTATACAAAAGACTTTTATTACTGTAGGGTGTATGGTACATCGCACATAGGCTGTGATCGAACATCGGTCATAAAAATGATGTACACATACACCATCCTCAGAACTGACTGCCCCAGGGGGAATGCCAGCCTAAGGAAGAAGGATAAGAATCATCCAAGAAGAAACAAGGCCAGGGGGAAGGAGGGAGGGATAGGGATACTACAACAGAGAAGAGAAGGACATCTATCATCATGGTAAGATGTTACACTACTATTCTATGTCCTACTATTCCTCTGTTGCAGTATTCATTACAAGAGGGAGAATACCAAAGATCATGAAGTAAGGGAGTATGGTGCAGCCTAGGAGCTTTCCAGGAAGCCCTGCAGTATGGCTCTGGCAAACTCTGCTCTAGATTTAGCGATTCCACCTAAACTGTAGGGCCTGGTGAAGGTATGGACTGAGGTCCATGTAGCTGCTTCAAGAACTGAATTAGTATCCAATCCCTTGAAAAAGGCCCCAGATGAGGCAACATTCCTGATGGAGTAATCCCCAATAGTGGAATGGAGAGTCTTACCATGGTGAGTGAAGCAAATGGTAATAGTCTTAGAAATCCAAGAGGAAATAGTCTGCTTGGACACAGCCTGCCCCAGGGCCCTGGGGTGGTAAGAAAAAAAAGCTGATCTGACTTTCTAACAGCTTTGGTTTTGTCTAAATAAGATCTAACTTGCTTATGGATGTCCAAAGTATGAAGCACCCTCTCACTAGGGTTCTTGGAGGAAGGGAAAAAGGTAGATAAGTGGATGGACTAATTTAAAGACAGGTCATTGACTGCCTTAGGCATAAATAAAAGGTTTGTGCACATGGAAACCCTGTCCTTGTGGAAAACCAGAAAAGGTGAAGATACCATAAGGCCCTGTAGTTCAGACACACATTTGGCTGAAGTTAAGGCTAGAAGTAACACAGTTTTCCAGGAGCAGAACTGTAGTGCAACTGAAGAAGCTGGCTCAAAGTGTGGAACAGTCAGTTTTTCCAAAACAAAGTTAAGGTCCTGGGGAGGGTGGAATAGGTTTCCTGGGAGGTCTAATGTGTAGGACACTTTTAAGAAATTGTTTAACCTCAAATCTGCTAGCTAAGGGGGCAGATATAAGCAAACAGGCATATATGGCTGACATATGGGCTTTCACTGAAGAGTAAGCCAAGCCAGCGTTGAACAATTCACACAAATAAAATAAAACCAGGGGAAAATCCACTACTGTCAATGTGACCTGGATTAATTTCAGACACCAGATTGAAAATCTGTTTAATTTAGCTAAATAAGATTTTCTGGTATTTGGTTTCTTGGACTCCTGCAGGACTGTAAGCATGTCCTCAGAGAATAGGTGTCTGAAAGGAATTAGTACCCTATCACCCACAGTGTCAATTGAAGAGTCAACAAGTGGAGATAGATGAAGGTCCCTTTGTCTTGTGTGAGAAAGTCCACTATGTGAGGTAAATTGTTATGATTGTCTTTGGATAAATGCAGGAAGAGAGGGAACCAGTGCTGTCTTGGATGGAGGGTAGTCATCAGCTAGATTTTTGGGTTGTCCTTGTGAATTTTCGACAGGACTTTTGGAATGATGGGAGGGGGAAAATGCATATAGCAACATCCCCTTCCAAGAGAAAGAAAGGGCATCCACTTTTCAGACCAGAGGATGAGGCTCTCTGCCACAAAACTGTGGAAGTTGTCTGTTCATAGGGGAGACAAAGTGGTCTGTTTGAGGAATACTCCACTGGTAGGCAACGTCCAAAAACACATCCCTTTGAAGCATCCATTTGTGGGATCATGTTTGGGACCTGCTCAGATAATCTGCCACACAATTCTGTGAAAGCAGAATGTACACTGCCTGAAGGGTCATCTGGAATTCTACTGCCAGCTCCCAAGCCTGAAGAGCTAGCCAGCATAATAGATAGGGTTTGCCCCCCCCCCCTAGTTGTTCACATACCAGAAGACTGTCATATTGTCTGTGAACAGCTTTACAGGCCCTGATTGGAAGAGGAGATGTATGGCCAATAGCAGTACCCTCATCTTCCTTACACTGATGTGTTTCTTCAGATGAAAGAGAAACTAGCCCCCTTGTGCTTTCAGGTGCCCAAAGGTTGATCCGCAGCCTATGTCTGAGGCATCTATGAAGATCTGTTGATGTGAAGCAAGACAGTGTAGTGGGACTCCTGGGTTGAGAGACACTTGCTGTATCCACCACTGAGGTTCTCTCTTCAGACAGGGGGGATGAGAGGAATAGAGAATTCTAGGGCATGCTGAAGTTGCATCCAAACTGACTTTAGATACCGTTGCCATTTCTTCATGTGTATGGCAAAGGGAAGCATGGGTATGGTGGATGCCATGAGGCCCATGACCGTGAAAAACTTTTTAGGCTCTAATGTGATGAACCAGCAGAAGATTTTTGAAGTAAAGGGTGATGTTCTGTACCTTTTGCATGGGTAGAGAGACCCTATAAGACATGTTTGTATCCTGCACCCCAGGAACATCTGATCCTCTGAAGGGGTGAGAACGGATTTCTTTAATTTTATGGTGAACCACAGACTTTGTAGAAGATTGGTGGTAAGGGTTATATTTCATGCCAACTCTGGCAGTAGCTAGAAGGAGGAGGTTGTCCACATAAGGAAAAATGTGTATTCCCTGAAGTCTGCAGTGGACAATCACAGGAGCTAGGCATTTGGTGAAGACCCTTGGTGCAGTAGAAAGTCCAAAGAACAAGGCACAGAACTGAAAATTCCATAATGATCCAAAGAAGCATAAACACTTCCTGTAGTTGGGATGGATGGGGATGTGAAGATATGAATTTTTGATATCCAGGGTAATCATAAAGGCTGGAGGCAGAATAAGTGGGAACAAAGTCTGGAGGGTCAGCATGCAGAAAGTGGGTACACTTAGAAAGGTACTGAGATGGAACAGGTCAAGGATGGGTCTCCAAGGACCTTCCTTCCTGGGCACCAGGAACAACCTGGAATAAAATTATCTTCCTAACTGATTTTTGGGAACACTCTGGATGGTCCCTTGGTTCATTAATTCTAACAAAACCTCTGGGAAAAAAGTAGTTGTTCCCTGGGATGTTGATGGATACCCATGAAGGAGAGCAGGTGATCCCATACAATAAAATTCCCTTTTTGACCAATGAAGAGGACCCAGGAGTCTTGGATTGTGCTTTCCTAGGCTGGGAGGGACAGGGGAAGGTGCTGGGAAAGTGGGATGTGGGTGAGTGGGGGGAACAGTCATAGAGTGGATGGTTTGTCTGGAAAGGGCTGCTTTACTGGAGGGGCCTAGGCTGTTGTGGTCTCCCGTCACTCTTTGTTCTGGATTGTGGGTGATGTGAATGCCTATGCACAAACACAGGTTTTGCAGGATCATTTCTTTGGAACTTTAGGTGCTGGGGAAACAAAAATATGTTTTAATTCTTGCATTTCCTTATCCCTTTCCTGTAATGATTTGAGCAAGTTAGCAGCTACAGAGCCAAACAATGCAGAGTTGTCCAAAGAAGCATCCATATGTTTGGCTTTTATGTCCTCAGGTAAGGGCTGGAGGCCAAGAGAATCTTCTTAACACTGATGCAGAAGCAGCTGCTCTGGCAGAAGTTTCTGCAGCACTATAGCTGCATTTTATGGAGTGGAGTGCCACCAAGTAAGAACATAGCCAAGGTTTTATTTTCTGAGTAAGGTAAGTCTGCAATTACCTGTGAAAGTTGGGACATAAGTTATAAAGCAAGTTTGGTCATGTGTGTTTGGTAATTTGTGGCCTTAAATGCTAGAGAGGAAGAAGTGTACAATGTTTTGTCTAGTCTATCCATGATCCTGCTATCCTTATCTGATGGGAGGAGGGTAGTGGAGGGCAGTAATCTGGATGGTTTGTTAGAAGCCACAGAAATAACAGAAGGGTCGACAGAAGGGCATCTGAGGAATCCTCTGGGGCATTATAGATGTGGTCTGGCTTCTTAGTGTGGGCGCTAGGAATCTGGTGCCTGTGAAGTTGAGGTAAAAGCATTGAGAAAGGTAGGCAATACAGGAGAATTAGCAGATTGGCTAGGTGATTCCACCTGTAGTACCTCATAGTATCTATTTTGTACTTCAGATACTTGGGTGCTTTCCCATTTAAAATGATCTCTCATTTTAGCTAGAGCTTCTCCAAAGGAAAGTCTTTGACAGGTGAATCTATTCCATTGGATTTCTCTTCTGGGGAAGAATAATCCAGGCAGAAGGGATCTGCGTAGAGTAGGCTAGAGATTCCTCCCCTAAAGATGTCTCTTCCTCTGAAGAATCCTCTTCCCTAGTCCTTTTAATTGGAGAGACAGTACTGAGAAAGTGAGCTGCAAAATCTGGAAGAGGCCTAAGGGACATGAGGGCACTGAAAAGGCTCTGAGTTAATTGTTGCCAGTCTCTAACAGATTCTTTTGGTGGGGGAAAATGTTTGGTTTTCTGTTTCTTTTTTGCATGCAAGTCCATCCTATGTAGGGTAGGAGGCCCTGATGCAGGCCTGCAATCTTCCAGATCAGATTTTACCTCTTCTCTAACAAGGATCTGAGGAATCCCCTTAGGGCCTTCCATTATCATGAGCTGTGGTTCTTCTCAGACATCTGGCACAGATGTCTGCTCAGCCACTGTGGATGTGCTTATGCTTGGATCCAAGCTGGCCTCTGTGCCAGGCTCAGCTTGTGAATCTGAACTGCGAACCAGACGTGTCTCTGGGCTCTCCTCTACTTCAAGAGAGATGTTGATTCCCAGAGGTGCGGCAGAAGATTCAGTCTTTTTCTTTTTGGCCTTCTGTTTTAAAATCAACTCTCCCTCGGACCCCAAGGATCCCTCCATAGCGCTTTTTGCTAGCAGATTTAAGCATTGATTCTCTAAATAGATATCTAAAAAGGGTACTCTACTCCTTAAGGTGTTTGGCACAAACACTTGACAAACAGAGCAGTTTTTGTGGTCATGGGTTTGACCTAGGCAGAACAGGCACTGTGGGTGGCTATTCTTGTGTGGAATTTGTCTTCCACATTGGCACTAACCCCTTTTGGATGACATGAACCCTAACCAAAGACAGTAGCAAAATAGTCAAGAATTCCTCAATGGGGCACTTATCTGAAATCTGAAGAATCGCAAATTACTCTGAGTCAGAACATACACTGGAATCTGGCATTAGGATCAGGTGGCAGAGAAATATGGAGGATGGTTCGTGTGTACATCACTTTTATGGCCAATGTTCAATCACAGCTTATGTGCCCTGTACCACACAACCTACAGTAATAAAAGTCTTTTGTATACTGGCCAACGTTGGGTTGCCTATGGTGGGAACTCCCTCTTGTAATGAATACTGCAACAGATGAATAGAAGAACAGCAAGAAAATACCTGCTAAAACACTGCGACATGATGGACATTCAAACTCAAAGGCTTTCGGTTCACTACTCTGTTGATAACATAACTCTGCTTCCTTAGCAGTCAATCCAGTGGTAGAGGCACTGGGATAATGTGTAAGTGCTAACAGTAATGCATCTAGAAGTCTTGCATTTCAGTTTGGGTTACAAGAGACATGGCAAACTCAGAATGAATACATTAAAATTCAAAAGAAAGGCTTACTTACATGAGGTGACATTGCAAAGGAATCATGGATATCATAAACTAATGTCATGAACTAATATCAGTAGGATTATATCCCTTTAAGGTACAGCCCTGATTACTTGATTTTAATTAAAGAAAATGTGGACAGTAAGCAATGGCCATGAAGAAATCATACATGTCTTACAAGTCTCATGTAGCTATCTTCCATGTTAATCTTATAGTTAGTTCTACTTCTCTATGTACTCTACCATACCATAAGCAGAGTGAGAGTGTGCATATGTAAGAGCATGTGTGTGTGTGTGCACGCGCACGTGCGCGCGTGTGTGTGTGTGTGTGTGTGTGTGTGTGTGTGTGTGTGTGTGTGTGTGTGTGTGAGAGAGTAGAGAGAGATAGAGAAAGAGAAGGAGAGAGAGCTTACTAGTTGCCACAGTATAAATATAGACACTGATTTCAGCCTATAAACTGAGGTTTCTGAAATATGTCAAGCAATGACGCAGTAAATCATTTTGCTCTGTTCAGACCCACCAAGACCTTACCCTTACAGAAACACAACAGCTGATTATTTTATTCAAAGAAGCTGCTTGCATGCACATTTCCCTTCCTAAACCTGACAAGAGGGGTGTAATAAGGATTTTACTGTGCCATAAAGTTCAGTCAGCTTGTCATATATCTACTGGCCTTTGGCATCATTCATTCTTGCTGCCTTCTCCCTCTCTATCTCCTTCCATTCCAAAAGCCACGTTTGTCTGAGTAATTTATTAAAGGCCCTAATCTACAATGCATATTTAATACATTTAATGCTACACAGATAATTTATTTAATAAGCAGGGACATGATTCATATGAGTTGGTTCCAGTTGGGAAATTAGTTTCATTAATCCGTCATAAATTGCTTGCTTGTGGACTTGGCTGAGAAACTGCATACCATGGCAAGTGATCCATATGTATTCCTTAACAGTCGTTAAAATATTATTAACCTGCATTTCACTGTTTTCTTTTAAAATGAATGGAAGAAGCTGTCTGAATTATATTATGCTCTGAGTGTCAGGTTCTTCCCCTCTCTCTCTTTCTCTTGCTGCCTCACTCTGTGAACTAATTGCAAGAGAAATTAAAGCAATTTACTGTAGTACGGTGATATTAGAGGAATAACAGAAGGCAGATACATAAACACAGGCATTCCTCTGCTGGAATCCATAATGGGGAGATGAATTATAAACAGAGTGTGATGTGTTTAAGAAGTGAAATGAAAAAATTGTTGGTGCATTCTTAATAGATATGAAACCGTAGAAAAAGCAGGTTGCCATCTACAGGTAATAGTTGAATGCTGGGGAGAATTGAAGAACAAGAGGGCAGACATGCACAATAGAGGAAGTAATCTGGTATTGATACAATGCATCAGATTTGTCCCCATGTGTAATATGCAGACATTTTTATATTAGTTATATAAGGGATTGTAATAAGAAAGAATTAAAAAAAATAGTCAATGAGACCAGAAGTAAGAAAACAAATATCTGAGAAGTAGATTTTATGCTCACATCAGACTGAACAAAACAATTAGGCACTTAAGGCACTTAATGTCAGCAAGGCACATAGTGAAATAGAACAGTCAGTACAGACAGACATGAAAGAATGGGTTCTCTAAAAGGGAGTAGTGATCTGTCCTAAATTGTAGAGGTGATATTTCAAGGCGTAGTAGGTATATTTTATATATATTTATATATATATATATATATATATATATATATATATATATATATATATATATATACATACATATATATACATTTCTTCCATACAGCAGTGATCAGAGTAAACAGCACGATGTACTTTCATCAGAATAATAAACAAATTAAGCATGGGGACAGAACCTCAGAATTAGTTAGTTGTGTTAAACATGTATTTAATAATAATAATAATAATAATAATAATAATAAATAATAAAAAAGGTAAGATTCTTTTCTGCTGAAATTCTGAGCACCAGAATTATGGTGTTTGGAACAGTAAAACATGATGTGCAGATATGGGAAATAGTAATATATTAAGTCTACAGTTGCAGTATATTAGACTTAATCTCTTTACTCTAAGGCACATTGACCAAGAAGTAAATATATACATATATATATATATATATATATATATATATATATATATATATATATATATATATATATATATATATATGTATATATATATATATATATATGTATATATATATATATATATATATATATGTAGTATATCTACACACACACACACACACACACACACACACATCTATCTATATGTATATATATATATAAAGACAGAGAGAGAGAGACAGAGAGATATAAGCAACATGGTTGCGACCTCCTATGATGGATACATTCCTAAACAACCCAGCAAAATAAACTTTGATGGTATTACTACAATTTCCAGAATTTGGTATGTTT